>NC_084625.1:13850822-13890822 GCF_033978795.1 Nerophis ophidion
GCGCACCGGATTATACGGCGCACCGCCGATGAATGGTTTATTTTTGATATTTTTCCATATATAAGGTGCACCAAAGGAGTATTTTTTTTTTCTAAATGTAAAAAACTTCATTGTGGTCTACGTAACATGTAATGGTGTTTCTTTGTTCAAAATGTTGCATAGATGATGTTTAACAGACCATCTTCAAGCCGCTTCAGGATGCGCCGTTTTGTGGGCGGTCTTATTTACGTGGCTCACATTCGGCAGCGTCTTTTCCCCGTCATCTTTGTTGAAGCGGTGTAGCGTGCAAGAACGGGAGTGGAGGAAGCGTCAAAAGATGGAGCTAACTGTTTTAATGACATTCAGACTTTACTTCAATAAATAACGGAATAGCATCTCCTCAGTCGGAAAAAACCATACCGGGAATGTGTCCTGTGAAAAAACATCAGAACTCTAATATCAAAATTTCCTTGGGTGATTAAATTTAAATTAACTACACCGGTATGTTTTAGCGCTTTTACTGGCAAGTTTACTAACATATATAACTAAGAACTTTACACTACTTGATATTAGAAATGGCAACAGTAGAGGATCAATGTTCATTATCATGAAGATAGAGTAAAATAAGACGTTTATCGACTATGGTGTCGCCACGTACTACAAAGGCAGACGCGTGCAATTTTTCAGGATTTATGCAGATCCCAAATACAGATCAGCAGGAACAAAAAGGTAGGAAAAGTGGCTTTTGCATACTATTGCGAAAGAAAACGGCAGGTAATATGTCTTACCTTATACACACACTTTAATAATACTCGTATGTTGAAGCACATAAAGTAGTGCATACTAAAACACTTTTGAGCACTGGGTGTAATGTTTTATATTTTCAATGGAACATATACAATGGTGGTGTTTACTTGAGTCATATTGCCATAATAATGCAGTCTACATGTATCTCTTATGATTGACTGCCATCTACTGGTCACACTTTTCAATACACCATGTACCAAATAGTATAGCTTCGAGGTGGGTAAGCTCAACCAAACTTACTCTTCACATTGGGCACCCCGGGTTATAAGGTACACTGTCGAGTTTTGAGAACAAAAATTAAGATTTCAAGTTAGCCTTAGAGTCCGGAAAATACGATACTTGGGATCCCCATTGATGCCAAAAATGTGGATTAAAAACCAAAGGAGATCTTTATTGAACATTTTTTGCCTTTTGAGATTTGCCCCGATTTGTGGCGTTAACCAACATGTGACGTCAGCGGATATCTCACTGAACGGTAGAGCATACTTGCCAACACACCCGATTTTTCCGGGAGACTCACGAATTTCAGTGCCCCTCCTGAAAATCTCCCGTGGCAACCATACTCCCGATTTTCACCAGGACAACAATATTGGGGGCGTGCCTTAAAGGCCTTTAGCGTCCTTTAAAAAACTGTCATCACGTCCGCTTTCCCTCCATACAAACAGCGTGTCGGCCCAGTCACATAATATATGTGGCTTTTACAGACACACGTAAATGAATGTAAGCATACTTGATCAACAGCCATACAGGTCACACTGAGGGTGTCCTTATAAACAACTTTAACACTGTTACAGATATGTGCCACACTGTGAACCTACACCAAACAAAAATGACAAACACATTTCGGTTGAACATCCGCACAGTAACACAACAGCACATATACCCCACTAACTCTTCCGGGACGCTACAATATAGACGTCCGCTACCACCAACCACTAATCTCCCGAATTCGGATCTCTCAAGGTTGACAAGTATGCGGTAGAGGTTTTTTGGGGTCCGACATTTTTATTTGCACTAGCTGCAGTTGTAGCAAAACAAAAATATATGACCAAAAACGTTGTTCTGTTGGTTCTATTAACCAGCGTAGGTCACTACACAAACTTCCAGCTTCACCTGAAGAAGTGCCTGATTAACTCATGAAAGCACAGAGTCTGGCTAAGAAACTTGCCTCGGTCTGAGGGCAATATACGGACGGATTTAGCCTAGACTGACCATACGTCCTCTTTTCCCTGGACATGTCTTCTTTTGCAAGACTGTCCGGAGTGTTCTTAAATGCCTCAAATGTCCGGCGTTTTGTGTCATGGTTGTGAAAGTGTGCGCACGCAATGACATTCGTGAGGGAGGGGCAGACACAGAGGGAGCGAGAGAGCGAGATTGTGGTTTGAATGTCAATCAAGGCATACTTGCTCTACAGTCATACAGGTCACACTGAGGGTGGCCATATAAACAACTTTAACACTGTTACAAATATGCGCCGCACCATGAACCCACACCAAACAAGAATAACAAACACATTTTGGGAGAACATCCGCACCGTAACACAACAAACCCAAAAGAACAAATACCCAGAATACTTTGCAGCACTAACTCTTCCGAGGGAGAAAAAATGCTTTATTTAAATAAATATATTATTTATAGAGAAAGTTCAAGTATCATTGGCAAATGTATGATTATTATTTAGATATGATCCAAATAGTATCAATCGCACTGAGATTCACCAGCTATTTTGAGAGTTAATGAGCAAGCCAGTTAGGAACCACAGATCCCTTTCCCATCCACAACAATGCTAATAATGCAGACTCTGTAGGATCCAACAATAATATATATATACATTTTCTCTCTCAGCCTATCTCAGCTGCATTCGGACGGTAGGCGGGGTACACCCTGGACAAGTCGCCACTTCAATACAGTATATATATAGTGAAGTGAAGTGAATTATATTTATATAGCGCTTTTCTCTAGTGACTCAAAGCGCTTTACATAGTGAAACCCAATATCTAAGTTACATTTAAACCAGTGTGGGTGGCACTGGGAGCAGGTGGGTAAAGTGTCTTGCCCAAGGACACAACGGCAGTGACTAGGATGGCGGAAGCGGGAATCGAACTTGCAACCCTCAAGTTGCAGGCACGGCCGCTCTACCAACCGAGCTATATATATTTATATATATATATATATATATATATATATATATATATATATATATATATATATATATATATATATATATATATATATTAGGGGTGTGGGAAGAAATCGATTCAAATACAGATCGAATCGTTTATTTTGTGCGATTCAGAATCGATTCTAATTTTTTAAAAATCGTTTTTTTTGTGTGTTTTTTTTAATCAATCCAACAAACCACTACACAGCAATACCATAACAATGCAATCCAATTCCGAAACCAAACCTGACCCAGCAACACTCAGAACTGCAATAAACAGAGCACTTGAGAGGAGACTAACATACATTCATACATACATACATACATACATGTACAGCCCGGCCCCCGGCCAAATTGTTCTAACCCAATGCGGCCCCCAGAGTCAAAAAGTTTGGGGACCCCTGACCTAAAACATCCAATAATTCATCAACATCATCATTGGTATTATTTGATGTACTGTCAAAACAATCAATAGATACATAAAAATAGGCTCCAACACCACTCTTCCCGTTCTTTACCCCTTTTTTGTGTACCGTACTTTAAGGCGCGCACCGGATTATACGGCGCACCGCCGATGAATGGTTTATTTTTGATATTTTTCCATATATAAGGTGCACCAAAGGAGTATTTTTTTTTTCTAAATGTAAAAAACTTCATTGTGGTCTACGTAACATGTAATGGTGTTTCTTTGTTCAAAATGTTGCATAGATGATGTTTAACAGACCATCTTCAAGCCGCTTCAGGATGCGCCGTTTTGTGGGCGGTCTTATTTACGTGGCTCACATTCGGCAGCGTCTTCTCCCCGTCATCTTTGTTGAAGCGGTGTAGCGTGCAAGAACGGGAGTGGAGGAAGCGTCAAAAGATGGAGCTAACTGTTTTAATAACATTCAGACTTTACTTCAATAAATAACGGAATAGCATCTCATCAGTCGGAAACAACCATACCGGGAATGTGTCCTGTGAAAAAACATCAGAACTCTAATATCAAAATTTCCTTGGGTGATTAAATTTAAATTAACTACACCGGTATGTTTTAGCGCTTTTACTGGCAAGTTTACTAACATATATAACTAAGAACTTTACACTACTTGATATTAGAAATGGCAACAGTAGAGGATCAATGTTCATTATCATGAAGATAGAGTAAAAGAAGACGTTTATCGACTATGGTGTCGCCACGTACTACAAAGGCAGACGCGTGCAATTTTTCAGGATTTATGCAGATCCCAAATACAGATCAGCAGGAACAAAAAGGTAGGAAAAGTGGCTTTTGCATACTATTGCGAAAGAAAACGGCAGGTAATATGTCTTACCTTATACACACACTTTAATAATACTCGTATGTTGAAGCACATAAAGTAGTGCATACTAAAACATTTTTGAGCACTGGGTGTAATGTTTTATATTTTCAATGGAACATATACAATGTTGGTATATGTTGCCATAATAATGCAGTCTACATGTATCTCTTATGATTGACTGCCATCTACTGGTCACACTTTTCAATACACCATGTACCAAATAGTATAGCTTCGTGGTGGGTAAGCTCACCCAAACTTACTCTTCACATTGGGCACCCCGAGTTATAAGGTACACTGTCGAGTTTTGAGAACAAAAATTAAGATTTTAAGTTAGCCTTAGAGTCCGGAAAATACGATACTTGGGATCCCCATTGATGCCAAAAATGTGGATTAAAAACCAAAGGAGATCTTTATTGAACATTGTTGCCTTTTGAGATTTGCCCCGATTTGTGGCGTTAACCAACATGTGACGTCAGCGGATATCTCACTGAACGGCAGAGCATACTTGCCAACCCTCCTGATTTTTCCGGGAAACTCCCGAATTTCAGTGCCCATCTTGAAAGACTCCCGTGGCAACCATACTTTTTCACCAGGACAACAATATTGGGGGCGTGCCTTAAAGGCCTTTAGCGTCCTTTAAAAAACTGTCATCACGTCCGCTTTCCCTCCATACAAACAGCGTGTCGGCCCAGTCACATAATATATGTGGCTTTTACAGACACACGTAAATGAATGTAAGCATACTTGATCAACAGCCATACAGGTCACACTGAGGGTGTCCTTATAAACAACTTTAACACTGTTACAGATATGTGCCACACTGTGAACCTACACCAAACAAAAATGACAAACACATTTCGGTTGAACATCCGCACAGTAACACAACAGCACATATACCCCACTAACTCTTCCGGGATGCTACAATATAGACGTCCGCTACCACCAACCACTAATCTCCCGAATTCGGAGGTCTCAAGGTTGACAAGTATGCGGTAGAGGTTTTTTGGGGTCCGACATTTTTATTTGCACTAGCTGCAGTTGTAGCAAAACAAAAATATATGACCAAAAACGCTGTTCTGTTGGTTCTATTAACCAGCGTAGGTCACTACACAAACTTCCAGCTTCACCTGAAGAAGTGCCTGATTAACTCATGAAAGCACAGAGTCTGGCTAAGAAACTTGCCTCGGTCTGAGGGCAATATACGGAGGGATTTAGCCTAGACTGACCATACGTCCTCTTTTCCCTGGACATGTCTTCTTTTGCAAGACTGTCCGGAGTGTTCTTAAATGCCTCAAATGTCCGGCGTTTTGTGTCATGGTTGTGAAAGTGTGCGCACGCAATGACATTCGTGAGGGAGGGGCAGACACAGAGGGAGCGAGAGAGCGAGATTGTGGTTTGAATGTCAATCAAGGCATACTTGCTCCACAGCCATACAGGTCACACTGACGGTGGCCATATAAACAACTTTAACACTGTTACAAATATGCGCCGCACCATGAACCCACACCAAACAAGAATAACAAACACATTTTGGGAGAACATCCGCGCCGTAACACAACAAACACAAAAGAACGAATACCCAGAATACCTTGCAGCACTAACTCTTCCGAGGGAGAAAAAATGCTTTATTTAAATAAATATATTATTTATAGAGAAAGTTCAAGTATCATTGGCAAATGTATGATTATTATTTAGATATGATCCAAATAGTATCAATCGCACTGAGATTCACCAGCTATTTTGAGAGTTAATGAGCAAGCCAGTTCGGAACCACAGATCCCTTTCCCATCCACAACAATGCTAACAATGCAGACTTTGTAGGATCCAACAACAAGCACTTTGGGAACTATTTCAAATAGTGAGGCAGACATACTAAGTAGCGCATATGTAAACTGTGTACTTGCTTTTTGGACTGAAAAGCATTGAAAGAGAAAGCCCATGAACTTACCATTGATATGCTTGTATCTCCTCGATTCTGATGTTTGATGTTCTTCCCTTTTTTCTCACTGCTGGTCAGACTCTGGGTGGTACATGTAAGAAGATGGTCTGTAAACCAAAAGGAAGTGTTTTAGTTGAAGATTAAAACATATAATATGATTCCTTTAAAACCTGGAGCTACAGATGTGAGACCTCTTACTTAGGCTGACCATAGTCTGAAATCCCAAAAAGAGGACACATATGCGTGCTAAGGCGGGCAGCACGCCAAGGCCGGGACTAGGTGAACAATTGCCAATGATACTTGAACATTTAAGAAACCCCACCCGGACACCCCAGACAGTCTCGCAAAGGAGGACATTGGGAAACGAGGACGTATGGTCAGTCTCTTACCTTTGATCATTTTCTTTCTCTATAGAAACTATGCTAACCTAGCATGGCGTTGTTGTAAAAGGAGCGTATATATAATGTTAGCACTTTAGCTCAAATAGGTATGCTAGTGCTGCTAGTGTGTGGCTTTTGACTCTTGTTAAAATATTGATCAGAATATGAGCAAAAGCATCACAGTAAATATGCCAAATAGAGCTAAAGTAGCTAAATTTAACGTGTTTTCTTAAGAAAGTCACCCCAAAAAAATAAATAAAAATCAGACATACATTAGACAGACAACATCGTGCATAATGTACTTCGAATATTTTTTTTGCTGTAAAACAAGTTAACTTTTAGGTGATCACAAAGCGAGCACATTACACAAATATAGGTTATTTTCCTCTTTAAATATGCGAGGCTGGAAGTCGCAGCGTTGTGGGCGGCATTTTGACTTTCTCGAAGAACATTGGCCTGCGCCTGCGTTGCTTTAAGCTGTTGGAACCGTTCAAAGCGCAAAAAGAATAACATTTTCTTCCGAGTTCCTCAAGGAGTAGTCAAGAAAGGCAAAAGAGAGAAAGAATTGAAGAAAAATGAGAGAAAATTGGCACGCACTCCAGTTTGCAGTCAGCACTTCGTCAAAAGTTTGATATCCTTTTAACTTTTAGTGTTTCCCTTATAGGTTTTTTCTTGACATTTGTATTTTATCTTGTTTCGGAGTTCAAAACACATGTTTTTCTACTATTTTATTGTTTATAAACCCTGGAATTACGTCCTTGAACACAGAAGAACTTTAATTATTGTCAGGTTCAAACACTGATGACATCTATTGAACAAGACAAGAAGCAAGGAATTAAACAGAGACAGAGTTAAATTTTGCTCAATTTGAGGAGAAACCTCTGGGCTGTACACTTGTACAGTCTCCAGCACGCTCTGGCGAAAGATTGTACGCCACGTCTTTGTATTTGGACTTTCCCTGTTTACATAACAGCTGTTTTTAAAGGAATGGGTAGTATGCAAACAGCCATTGTTTTCGGTCACATTAACACAAAAGACAAAAATGCCTCGGGCTTGGGCTGGTCCTGGATCGAGCTTGGATCACAATAGATAACCCCTCCCATCTCCTCCCATCGTACAGAATGGAATTATACAAGCCGTTAGCTTGGTACAACAAAGACAGCCTCTTGTCTGTTCCCTGAGAACTCAGAGAACGGAAAGTTTTTTGATCATTTACATCCAATTTTTCGGACAATTATGATAAATGTATAATCTTGAAAACACTTTGTAATGAATCCTCACCCAAACAAAAGAAGAGTATGTGCTTATTTTAGCATAAATGTTGATAGAACATGTTGAAACAGAAAGTAAGCAGATCCATCCATCCATCTTCTTCCGCTTATCCGAGGTTGGGTCGCGGGGGCAGCAACCTAAGCAGGGAAGCCCGGACCTCCCTCTCTCCAGCTACTTCGTCCAGCTCTTCCCAGGGGATCCCGAGGCGTTCCCAGGCCAGCGGGAGACAAAGTCTTCCCAACGTGTCCTGGGTCTTCCTCGTGGTCTCATACCGGTCGGACGTGCCCTAATCACCTCCCTAGGGAGGCGTTCTGGTGGCATCCTGACCAGATGCCTGAATTACCTCATCTGGCTCTTCTCGATGTAGACGAGTAGCGGGTTTACTTTGAGCTCCTCCCGGATGGCAGAGCTTCTCACCCTATCTCTAAGGGAGAGACTCGCCACCCGGCGGAGGAAACTCATTTTGGCCGTTGTACCCGTGATCTTGTCCTTTCGGTCATATCCCAAAGCTCATGACCATAGGTGAGGATGGGAACGTAGCTCGACCTGTAAATTGAGGGGCTTTGCCTTCCGGCTCAGCTCCTTCTTCACCACAACTGATCGGTACAACGTCCGCATTACTGAAGACGCCGCACCGATCCGCCTGTCGATCTCACGATCCACTCTTCCCTCACTCGTGAACAAGACTCCTAGGTACTTGAACTCCTCCACTTGGGGCAGGGTCTCCTCCCCAACCCAGAGATGGCACTCCACCCTTTTCCGGGCGAGAACCATGGACTCGGACTTGGAGGTCAGCGGATATTAACAGTAAATAAACGAATTGATTAATGAGTCATACTAGCCAACCCTCCCGATTTTCCTGGGAGACTCCCAAATTTCAGTGCCCCTCCTGAAAATCTCACGGGGCAAACATTCTTTCGAATTTCTCCTGATTTCCACCCAGACAACAAAATTGGGGGTGGGCCTTTAAGTGAATGCAACGCATACTTGTTCAACAGCCATACAGGTCACACTGAGGATGGCCGTATAAACAACTTTAACACTGTTACAAATATGCGCCACACTGTGAACCCACACCAAACAAGAATGACAAACACATTTAGGGAGAACGTCCGCCCCGTAACACAACATAAACACGACAGAACAAATACCCAGAAACCTTTGCAACCCCGCCCACCTCAACTATCTCATACTCTCTCAGAGATAGCATGTCCCAAATTCCAAGCTGCTGTTTTGAGGCATGTTTAAGAAAAATAACGCACTTTGTGACTTCAATAATAAATATGGCAGTGCCATGTTGGCATTTATTTCCATAACTTGAGTTGATTTATTTTGGAAAACCTTGTTACATTGTTTAATGCATCCAACAAAATTAGGCATAATAATGTGTTAATTCCATGCCTGTATATATCATATCGGTTGATATCCGAATCGGTAATTAAGAGTTAGACATATCGGATATCGGCAAAAAAGCCATTATCGGACATCTCTATTAATAATCCATTTTCTACCGCTTATCCCTCATAATTGATAAGATAATAACAAAGACATGCACCTGGGGATAGGTTGATTGGCAACACTAAATTGGCCCTAGTGTGTGAATGTGAGTGTGAATGTTGTCTGTCTGTGTTGGCCCTGCGATGAGGTGGCGACTTGTCCAGGGTGTACCCCGCCTTCCGCCCGATAGTAGCTGAGATAGGTGCCAGCGCCCCCCGCGACCCCAAAAGGGAATAAGTGGTAGGAAAATGGATGGATGGATATAATAAGAAATGACAATATACTACTACATATGACAGCAGACTATTTAAGAGTCTTGGTTTGCTTACTTACAAGTAAAAGACAAGTTGTCTAGTATGTTCACCATCTTATTTAAGGTCCAAACTGTTCTACGATTGCAATCAGAATCATATGTTTAATGTATCAAAAACATGTTAAAATAAGCCAATAATGATATTTTTGCGGTACCCTTTATTTTGAAAGTTATTGAAATACAATTAGGTTCTGGTACCAAAATATTGGCATCTGGACGACAACTACAAGGTTTCTCTTTTTGTTGCTCAATGTTGGTTCCTTGGACAGTTTTGTACACCAGCCGATCCCTGCCTTCAAAACGACTTCCTGCCTCAGCCGTTTGCTTCCAAAAACACGACGCAAAAAGAGCCGCGTTTGTTTTTGCGTGAAGACAGCCATCGAGTCGGCGCCATTGAAGTGTTTCCCAAGCGCTCGCTAAAATCTTTCGCGCTCTGGAATCATGAGGTCTCCCGGAGTTCAGCCAGTGAAGATACGACGTGTAGAATGTCAAAAAAAATGTTTCCGCCTTGCGTAGTTCCGTGCAAGACGTTTTAGGTAAGCACAACAGTCTTTTTGAATGCATCTCTTTTGCATGCCAGTCGATTCCTGCCTGAAAACAACTTCCTGCCGCAGCTGTTTGGTGACAAAAACATGAAGCCGACTGCAGATCTGAGGCTAATTACCTCTCCCAAGTAAGCATCGAGTCAAGTGTTCATATGTGCATCAATAGCTAGGGGCTTTGTGAAGTCTTCAAAAGCTCTTTTTTTCCCCCTCTGCCGGTGCAGAGACGGGACGCCGCGTCGGGGGTAATTCTGGCATAGGTCCTGGTAATTTGCCATTAAAATCCACATTTCAGGCAAAATGTTGCCTGAACCTGGAGTCAAAGGCAAGTGGATTCGATTAAAAAAAAAGGTCTACAGAGCTGGGCTCGAGGGTGCGTTGTTTCATAGGTTGTCGCCTCAGCCGTCATTAACCAACTTCCCGGAGTTGCGGAGGGTATTCCTACGGAGGCGCCGCCGTATTCCCTCCACGGAGGAATGAGCGTCTCCGCGGGCCAATTAGGAGGCTAATTCGCGGCTTGTGTCTGGCGGAAGGGAGGCGGTTGCGGCGGTGCACACATTGCTTGACCCCTGACTCCGCCAAGCTCTGTTGAATGCACTGAAATGAAAAGCGTTTTGGCAAACAATAGCCAACGTTGCGTCAGCCGCCCGGTAAATAAATACAAAACCCGTTTCCGTTTGAGTTGGGAAATTGTGTTAAAGGTAAATAAAAATAGAATTCAATGATTTGCAAATACTTTTCAACCCATATTCAATTGAATGCACTACAAAGACAAGGTATTGGATGTTCAAACTCATAAACTATTTTTTTTTACAAATAATAATTAACTTAGAATTTCATGGCTGCAACACATACCAAAGTAGTTGGGAAAGGGCATGTTCACCACTGTGTTACATCACCTTTTCTTTCAACAACACTCAATAAACGTTTGGGAACTGAAGAAACTAATTGTTGAAGCTTCAGTCGTTCAACAGTCGTATTTTACGCTTCATAATGCGCCACACATTTTCGGTGGGAGACAGGTCTGGACTGCAGGCGGGCCAGGAAAGTACCCGCACTCTTTTTATAAGAAACCACGTTGTAACACGTGCTGAATGTGGCTTGGAATTGTCTTGCTGAAATGAGCAGGGGCGTCCATGAAAAAGATGGCAGCATATGTTGTTCTAAAACCTGTATGTACCTTTCAGCATTAATGGTGCCTTCACAGATGTGTAAGTTACTCATGCCTTGGGCACTAATGCACCCACATACCATCACAGATGCTGGCTTTTCAACTTTGCGTCGATAACAGTCTGGTTGGTTCGCTTCAATTTTGGTCCGGATAACACGATGTCGAATATTTCCAAAAACAATTTGAAATGTGGACTCGTCAGACCACAGAGCACTTCCCCACTTTGCATCAGTCCGTCTTAGATGATCTCGGGCCCAGAGAAGCCGGCGGCATTTCTGGATGTTGTTGATAAATGGCTTTAGCTTTGCGTAGTAAAGCTTTAACTTGCACTTACAGATGTAGCGACGAACTGTATTTAGTGAGAGTGGTTTTCTGAAGTGGTCCTGAGCCCATGTGGTGATATCCTTAAGAGATTGATGTCGGTTTTTGATACAGTGCCGTCTGAGGGATCAAAGGTCACTGTCATTCAATGTTGGTTTCCGGCCATGCCGCTTACGTGGAGTGATTTCTCCAGATTCTCTGAATCTTTTGATGATATTATGGACCGTAGATGTTGAAATCTATATATTTCTTGCAATTGCACTTTGATAAACATTGTTCTTAAACTCTTTGACTATTTGCTCACTCAGTTGTGGACAAAGGGGTGTACCTCGCCCCATCCTTTCTTGTGAAAGACTGAGCATTTTTTGGGAAGCTGTTTTTGTACCCAATCATGGCACCCACCTGTTCCCAATTAGCCTGCACACCTGTGGGATGTTCCAAATAAGTGTTTGATGAGCATTCCTCAACTTTGTCAGTATTTATTGCTACCTTTCCCAACTTTGTCACGTGTTGCTGGCATCAAATTCTAAAGTAAATGATTACTTGCAACAACAACAAAAATTGTATCAGTTTGAACATCAAATATGTTGTCTTTTTAGCATATTCAACTGAATATGGGTTGAAAATGATTTGCAAATCACTGTATTCCGTTTATATTTACATCTAACACAATTTCCCAACTCATATGAAAAGAGAGTTTGTAGAATCCAGCAGTGATGCAATATTGCAGTACGTTTATCGCCTCCCGATCGGGCAAAAAGCATGACGTTGACCTTATAAACAAAATGATTGTTTGTCGCCGGTTACGGTCGGAAGCGGAGATGGGCGATTTTTTTTTTTCTCTTCCCAGGTGTTGTTATTGTCGGGCCACATTATGTTCCAAGGCTGAAGGAGCGCCGCTGGAGTGCACCGCCGCGCTCCTCTTTGTTGTCCCGTAAATGTTTCATAATACACATATTGCAAACAACACTGCAGGATTATCTCATCTGGAGTTTAACAACCTTTTAACAGTAACATGTCTCTCCAGCAGGGGTTTCAGACACGCGGCACGTTATTTTGCTAATATTGCTAATATGAAAATGTAATGTTAGTGCGGCCCGCAAGTTTTATATGAATGCCGCTTGACAGCGATGTGTTATTTGGGTCCAAAATGGCTCTTTCAATGTTCTGGGTTGCCTACCCCTGCATTAGTGGAAAAGCGTGGTTAAGAGTCAAGTATTTCATATATATAAGAAATACTAGACCTTGAGTGAATTCTAGCTATATATATATATATATATATATATATATATGTATATATATATATATATATATATGGTAGATATGGGAAATGGGTTGTACTTGTGTAGCGCTTTTCTACCCCTTTTTTAAGGAGCCCATTGCGCTTTGACAGTATTTCCACATTCGCCCATTCACACACTGACGGTCGTAGCTGCCATGCAAGGCGCTCACCAGGTCCCATCAGGAGCAAGGGTGAAGTGTCTTGCTCAAAGACACAACGGACGTGACTAGGATGGTAGAAGGTGGGGATTGACCCAATAACCCTCAGATTGCTGGCACAGCCACTTTACCAAGTTCGCCACGCCGTATATATATATATATATATATGATTGCCTGATTGCCCTCTCAACGGAGGGTGCTTACAGACATCAGTCGTTTACCAAGCAAAAGTAACACGCAAGGACATTAACACATCCGACACGTACGTAGGATTAACCGAAGGAGCGTTCAAAACAAGATGGAATAATCACAACGCCTCCTTTAGAAACTAGACTTTGCGGAATTCTACAGAACTCAGCAAACACATTTGGAACCTCAAAGACAATAATGTTGAATATTCAATAACATGGCAAATTCTTGCATCCAGCACACCTTACAACAGTGGTAATAAAAGATGCAACCTATGCTTGAAAGAGAAACTGTTTATCATATATCATCCAGATCTATCATCCCTCAACAAGCGCAGTGAAATCATTTCAACATGCCGCCACAGACGGAAACACCTCTTAGGTAACACATGAGCCAATCACCACACCCTACGCCTGCCTGTACCCACCCAATCTGTGCCCTATATAAACCATTGTATGTGAATGCTTCCATTAAAATCTCCTGATGATTGAAGGAACCCCTCATGAAACAGTTCTGTAGAGATGAAATAGTCTTGTGATTTTTCCCACACCTACATACATATACATATACATACATATACATATACATATATATATATATATATATATATATATATATATAATACTTGAATTTCAGTGTTCATTTATTTACACATATACACAACACTCATTTACTCATTGTTGAGTAAAGGGTTGAAGTGTCCATCCTTGTTCTATTCTCTGTCACTATTTTTATAACCATATGCATGTACAGTAGATGGCAGTATTGTCCCGTTTAAGAGTGTCACAACATTGCTCTTTACGGCAGACAAACTGCTTTAGGGTAGACGAAAACGTGACTGCTGTTGTTGTGTGTTGTTACCGCGCTGGGAGGACGTTAATGAAACTGCCTAACAATAAACCCACATAAGAAACGAAGAACTCGCCCTCGATCATTCTACAGTTATAACGTCATTGGGCAGACACACTGTTTATATTGTGGGAAAGCGGACGTGAAAACAGGCTGTCCGCATGGAGCTGGAGGGGGTGTGGCCTCCAGCTCCGCCTGAATTTCAGGAGAAAATTTGTCCCGGGAGGTTTTCGGGAGAGGCGCTGAATTTTATGTAACAGACACACCTCATAATTTACAACAAAAATGCTGTCATGGATAAATGTAATACACATAAGTTGATCTGCCAAACATAGTGGCCACCTTAGTGACCGTGTGAGAAGGCTTTGATGGCTCCAAAGCCACTTTTTAACTTCAATTGTAAATGAAGAGTGAGGTCGTCCCATTCCTTTATGGCTTTATATGAAAAGGCTGATTGTGCAAAATATGTTTTAAATACGCTACACTACCCCGTTTTTGGAGGTGGTACTTGGTGAAAAAAGTTTGAGAACCACTGGTATAGACGAATAACCAGCCATGCATTTCAGGTTTATCAAACTTTATTTGTTTTGGTTCGTTTCCAATAAAACACGTCCAATACATGGGCGGTTTAGCTCAGTTGGTAGAGTGGCGTGCCAGCAATTTGAGGGTTGCAGGTTCAATTCCCGCTTCTGCCAACCTAGTCGCTGCCGTTGTGTCCTTGGGCAAGACACTTTACCCACCTGCTTCCAGTGCCACCCGCACTGGTTTGATTTTAACTTAGATATTGGGTTTCACTATGTAAAGTACTTTGAGTCACTAGAGAAAAAAGCGCTATATAAATATAATTCACTTCACTTCACTACACAATAGTGGAACCTTTGACACTTTATGCACAATTGGTGAAAACTCGTCAAATGAGACTTTAAGTATTTGACTGCAATGCAGCATCAAGAGTGACCTCCATATTTGATTCACAAAATGCTAACACAAAACTCTACTTTCACGCCAACACTGTACAAGGAAAAAAAAAACATGCCCCGAGTCACAGAGTGAACTCGTGTCACCGTGTTTTAATGAAATGTTTAATATTAAAAAAATCTAATAAATGAAAGAACAGTGTTTCATCATGGCGTATGTGACCCTCCATAACTATTTAAATTAAATGGGGATCTTATCTGGTGCTGATTTGGACTTTTGCATCATTCATGAGCGCACGATGAAGCTGCTCTCAAGTGACTTCACTTTTATTATTTTTTATTTTTTGTATTAGCCTTGCAATTGCCATGTGACCGACATGTTTTTGTTTTTTACTCCTACATTTAATTAGCATTTCAAACACACATCGCCCCGCTGTGTCAATCTGCATCTCATTAATGGTCTCTGTAGTAAAATAAAATACATTTACATAGGTGCAGTGCATTCCTCGGCTTGTTTTTTTTTAAAAACTAAATGAGATGCTGATATGACTGAAAAAGATGGAAATAATCGTTCCCCCAAAGGCACTCTGCGAAAATACCCAGCCATGCAGTGCCTCAAACATCTGCTTTACCTTATTTTATTTTTTTATTTGTTTACTGCACCTGCCATCGCCACTTTTGCATTAACCCTCACAGCAAATGTGTTACCCAATGCTGTAATTTCATTAGGGCTGCCGAATATAACACGTTAATGCAAGTGATTAATCACTAAAAAATATTGCATCAGTCATGTGATCACGTAGATTAATCACAGCATTTAGACTTTACAGTAGATAAAACTGTATTGAAGTACAAAACCCAAAACCAGTGAAGTTGGCACGTTGTGTAAATCGTAAATAAAAACAGAATATAATGATTTGCAAATCCTTTTCAACCTATATTCAATTCAATAGACTGCAAAGACAAGATACTTAACGTTGGAAATGGTAAACTTTGTTATTTTTTGCAAATATTACCTAATTTGGAAATTGATGCCGGCAACATGTTTCAAAAAAAGCTGGCACAAGTGGCAAAAAAGACTGAGAAAGTTGAGGAATGCTCATCAAACACTTTTTTGGAACATCCCACAGGTGAACGGGCTAATTGGGAACAGGTGGGTGCCATGATTGGGTATAAAAGCAGCTTCCATGAATTGCTCAATCATTCACAAACAAGGATGGAGTGAAGGTCACCGCTTTGTGAACAAACGCGTGAGCAAATTGTCGCAGAGTTTAAGAACATCTCTCAACGAGCTAAGGAATTTAGGGATTTCCCCATCTACGATCCGTAATATCATCAAAAGTTTCAGAAAATCTGGAGAACTCACTGCATGTAAGCGATATCACGGACCTTCGATCTCTCAGGCGGTACTGCATCAAAAAAGTGACATCACTGCATAAAGGATATCACCACATGGGCTCAGGAACATTTCAGAAAACCACTGTCAGTAACTATAGTTTGTCGCTACATTTTATAAGTGTGAGTAAAAACCCTACTATGCAAAGCGAAAGCCATTTATCAACAACACCCAGAAATGCTGCAGTTTATCATATATATATATATATATTTATGATAAATATATTGTTCATAGTGTTTGATACTATTTTTAGATGGGGTTAATTTTAGTTATTCTCCAGTGTGAATGCCTCAAGGGTGGCGTTTTTCCTCCAATCCTCAGTGCCGTGCCTTGTTTTGTTTTTGCTTTGTTACTGTCAATCCTGCTGTGTGAATGCGTCAGTTTATATATTTTCTTCTCTTAAATTTGTTTTTTGTACATTACTTTGTGTTTGCCACTTGTCTGTGTATGCATTACTAACTGTCTTGTCTCGGAGCCGGCCTACAAAGCAATTGGCCACCTGCCGCTACCTACTGATATGGAACGGTATCACATGGTTACTCGGCCGATATTTAGGCAGCATAGACACTCAACAACTGTACATTATTTGGAAATTAAAATTACAGTTTTGCAAAAAAATATTTTTTCAGACCAATTACCGTATTTCCTTGAATATATATTATGCGCCTGCCGAGAATTACTGCCAGGTCAAACTCGTTTCGAAAAATAATTAACGCATGCTTAGCATTACTGCCCGCTCAGGATTAACGGCGGGTCAAACTCGTTTCGCAAAATTTAATTTTTATTAGCGCATGTCTAGAATTTCCGCCGGGTCAAACTCATTTTGCCAAATAATTAGCATATGCCCAGAATTTCCACCGGGTCAAACACGTCACGTCATGAGTGACACTTCACCTGTCGTAATTTTCAAAATGGAGGAGGCTGATTTCAATAATTTGAAAATGCATAAATGGAAGAAGATTAAGAGATATTCAGTAGGATTTAAGGTCCAAGTTATTGAATATGCAAAAAAGAATAGTAAGAAGCTATGTTTTATTAATATACCGTAGCTGCGTGTGTCAAATATGAGAAATGACTCCCGCCTCCTGGTGGTAGAGGGCGCTAGCGATCCTTCTTGCGACTACTCGGCTGCAGAAGAAGTGACAACAAGCAGCAAGAGTGAGCAGCGATCATTTATTTTTTCCTCTCGCTTGCACTTTTAACATGGAGGATTACATATCTAAAATAAAACAGTTTTCTAAGATCTCCATCGAGGAAGAGAGACTTTTAAAACTGAAGAAAGGTAAGGAAGACTTCTGTAAACAAGTTATTGATGCTTTTGATCAGAAGGAGCTGCGCATGGACTTCATTTATAAGTAAAGGTAAGACCTTAATGTTTTTTTAATTAAATGTGCTTTTCATGATGGTATCCTTACATCACACTCAATTTTATAAGTGCAGGCCTAAATTTACCGCATGCCTTTAGTAAGCGCCGGAGTGAGAAGAGGTTTTGAATTAATTAGCGCCCCAGGCGTCAATTCAAGGAAATACGGTAGGTGAAATTGCACCAGCACTGTGGTTGAAAAACACTAATGTAGACTACAAGAAAGTTTTAAAAGTAGAAAAAAAAAAATCATTATAAACGAGCTCCTATCCAGGCCAATCACCGGGAACCTGGCAGAGCTTTGTAATTGGAAAAAAATCAATCAACCTGACACTTCTACGACCCCGCCTGCAGTACCGAGGCGGATCCCTAGGGTTCGGACCCTCTGTTGAAGACTTCAGACTGAAACCATTCCCATTTTAACATGAATTAGCACGCACAGGATCATTAATAAAACCATTCTGTTTGGCTCCCTGCCAGTCCCTCCTGTAAGTATTTAACAATTTGGTAACAAGATGACACACGTTTGTTTGCCGTCTGGGGAAGTCGCCCGCACGAATGAAGACAAAATGGAGAGCGAAGAGTTCAGCAGAGCAGATAAAAGAAGGATTATAGCGAACATCTGTTTATAAAACCAGACAAATGCCCTCCGAAAGTTTAATACTCGTAACAGTAGCTCTCATCATCTACTGATTCACTAGAAGATTAAATGGTTTTGTTTCCCGCCACCAGCCCCTCGGGGAGGGGGAAACCATTTTTTTCCTGCAATAAATACTCTGTAAAAGACTTTCAGTGGAGTAGATTCCCCCTGAGCGCCGACAAGGAAAAAAAAACACCACGCTTGCTCAGAAAATGTGGCGAAATGTTTGTGGTGGAACCCAGACCCAGAGGTGGGTAGAGTAGCCAGATATTGTACTCAAGTAAGAGTACTGTTACTTTAGAGATGTATTACTCAAGTAAAAGTAAGGAGTAGTCACCCAAATATTTACTTGAGTAAAAGTAAAGAGTATGTTGTGAAAAAACTACTCAAGTACTGAGTAACTGATGAGTAACCTGTTCGTTTAATGATTACAGCAACAAATAATGCACAAAAACATAAAAATAGCAATGAGCAAATTCAGAGCCAGCAATATCTCTTAAGCAACTAAAACAATATTATATATTAAATAATAATACATTAAAATAAAAAAAAATTAAGGCAAATTGAGCCACAATAACTTAACAGCACCATAGGCTCAGTAGGCATTGATTGATTGATTGATTGATTGAAACTTGTATTAGTAGATTGCAGTACAGTACGTATTCCGTACAATTGACCACTAAATGGTAACACCCCAATACGTTTTTCAACGTTAATCAATTACTTAATAAATGACCAAGTCGAGGTGATCTACCTCATATACAGTATACATATACATACACACATATACATACACACATATCATATATATATATATATATATATATATATATATATACACATATATACATATATAATTTATATTTATTTATTTTGCCATTTTTGTTCACATGTTAAAGGTGTTTTAATGAATATACATGCATGTTTAACATATAGATTCCTATCTTTAATGAAGACAAGAATATAAATTGGTGTATTACCTGATTCTGATGACTTGTATTGATTAGAATCAGACAGTATAGTGCTGATAACGTCCCGGTTTTCAAATGGAGGAGAAAAAAAGTTCCTCCTTCCTGTCTAATACCACATGAAAGTCGTTGGTTTTTGGCATCTTATTTGTCCAGCTTCCATATTGTTTTTATACACTTTACAAGAAATACATTGGCGGCAAACTCCGTAGCTTGCTAGTTTGTTTGCGCTGGCTTTCGGAGACTTATTTTGTTAGCGCAGGCGCGATGGAGCGGCACTTTTATTGTGAAGACAGGAACTGTGCGATCAGTCTTTAGGCTTTTGACGGGAAGTACGGTTGAAATAAAAAGTGTCTTTTTTCCTTTACACTTTTGATTGATTGGTTGATTGATTGAAACTTTTATTAGTAGATTGCACAGTACAGTACATATTCCGTCCAGTTGACCACTAAATGGTAACACCCCAATAAGTTTATCAACATGTCGGGTTCTACGTGTGACGGTCACGTGACTACCTGGCTCTGTTTGATTGGTCCAACGTCACCAGTGACTGCATGTGATTGGTGAAACGCAGGCATCAATCAATCAATCAATGTTTACTTATATAGCCCTAAATCACTAGTGTCTCAAAGGGCTGCACAAACCACCACGACATCCTCGGTAGGCCCACATAAGGGCAAGGAAAACTCACACCCAGTGGGACATCGGTGACAATAATGACCTAGTGGGACGTCGGTGACAATAATGACTATGAGAACCTTAGAGAGGAGGAAAGCAATGGATGTCGAGCGGGTCTAACATGATACTGTGAAAGTTCAATCCACAACACAGTCGCAAGAGTCCAGTCCAAAGCGGGTCCAACTCAGCAGAGAGAGTCCCGTTCACAGCGGAGCCACCAGGAAACCATCCCAAGCGGAGGCGGATCAGCAGCGCAGAGATGTCCCCAGCCGATACACAGGCAAGCAGTACATGGCCACCGGATCGGACCGGACCCCCTCCACAGGGGAGAGTGGGACATAGAAGAAAAAGAAAAGAAACAGCAGATCAACTGGTCTAAAAAGGGAGTCTATTTAAAGGCTACAGTATACAAATGAGTTTTAAGGTGAGACTTAAATGCTTCTACTGAGGTGGTATCTCGAACTGTTACCGGGAGGGCATTCCAGAGTACTGGAGCCCGAACGGAAAACGCTCTATAGCCCGCAGACTTTTTTTGGGCTTTGGGAATCACTAACAAGCCGGAGTCCTTTGAACGCAGATTTCTTGCCGGGACATATGGTACAATACAATCGGCAAGATAGGATGGAGCTAGACCGTGTAGTATTTTATACGTAAGTAGTAAAACCTTAAAGTCACATCTTAAGTGCACAGGAAGCCAGTGCAGGTGAGCCAGTACAGGCGTAATGTGATCAAACTTTCTTGTTCTTGTCAAAAGTCTAGCAGCCGCATTTTGTACCAACTGTAATCTTTTAATGCTAGACATGGGGAGACCCGAAAATAATACGTTACAGTAGTCGAGGCGAGACGTAACAAACGCATGGATAATGATCTCAGCGTCTTTAGTGGACAGAATGGAGCGAATTTTAGCGATATTACGGAGATGAAAGAAGGCCGTTTTAGTAACGCTTTTAATGTGTGCCTCAAAGGAGAGAGTTGGGTCGAAGATAATACCCAGATTCTTTACCGTGTCGCCTTGTTTAATTGTTTGGTTGTCAAATGTTAGAGTTGTATTATTAAATAGAGTTCGGTGTCTAGCAGGACCGATAATCAGCATTTCCGTTTTTTTGGCGTTGAGTTGCAAAAAGTTAGCGGACATCCATTGTTTAATTTCATTAAGACACGCCTCCAGCTGACTACAATCCGGCGTGTTGGTCAGCTTTAGGGGCATGTAGAGTTGGGTGTCATCAGCATAACAGTGAAAGCTAACACCGTATTTGCGTATGATGTCACCTAGCGGCAGCATGTAGATGCTGAAGAGTGCAGGGCCAAGGACCGAACCCTGGGGAACTCCACACGTTACCTTAACGTAGTCCGAGGTCACATTGTTATGGGAGACACACTGCATCCTATCAGTAAGATAAGAGTTAAACCAAGACAGGGCTAAGTCTGACATACCAATTCGTGTTTTGATACGTTCTAATAAAATATTATGATCGACGGTATCGAAAGCAGCGCTAAGATCGAGGAGCAGCAACATAGATGACGCATCAGAATCCATCGTTAGCAATAGATCATTAGTCATTTTTGCGAGGGCTGTCTCCGTCGAGTGATTTGCCCTGAAACCGGATTGAAAGGTTTCACATAGATTGTTAGACGCTAAGTGTTCATTTAACTGCTCCGCAACAATTTTTTCGAGGATTTTTGAAATAAAGGGAAGGTGAGACACCGGTCGGTAGTTTACCATGAGGTCAGGATCGAGGTTAGGTCTTTTAAGAAGAGGATGAATAACCGCTTTTTTGAATGCTAGGGGAACAGTGCCCGAGGAAAGTGATAAGTTTATAATATTTAGCACTGATGGACCTAATAATACAAAGAGCTCCTTGATCAGTTTCCCAGGAAGAGGGTCAAGTAAACATGTTGTTTGTTTTATTCCATTTACACGTTGTAACAATTCCTCTAATGTTATTTCCTCAAAACGAGAGAAACTATTTTGGAGGGCAGTATCCGCCGTATATACAATCGTGTCAGTGTTAATAGAACCCCGTTGTAGCTGGGACGCATTGTCTTTAATCTCCTTTCTAATGACTTCAATTTTCTTACTAAAGAATTGCATAAAGTCATCAGCTGAGTGGGTGGAGCTACTGGACGGAGTCCCTTGTTGGGTTAGCGATGCTGCCGTACTAAACAAAAATTTAGGATCGTTTTTATTACGGTGGATGAGATTTGAGTAATAATTAGCTTTAGCTAAGGTAAGCATGCGTTTATAAGTTATTAAACCATCACTAAATGCTTGATGGTGCACCTCAAGTTTAGTCGTGCGCCATTTGCGTTCCAGCTTTCTGCATAATAATTTCTGAGCTCTAGTTTCTTCTGTAAACCACGGGGTGCGCTTTTTTGGAGCCTTTTTTAACTTTAGCGGTGCTATGTTATCAATGGTTTCGCGCAGGGCGTCGTTAAAGTTGTTAGTGAGGTTATCAATAGAGCCCACATACTTTGGGAATGGTGCCATTACCGAGGGCAGTAGGTCAGCAAGAGTTGTCGTTGTGGCCGTATTAATGTTGCGGCTGCTATAGCAGTTATTATTATTATTAGTTTGACGAACATGCGTCTGAACCTCGAATTTTATAAGGTAATGATCGGACAATACTTTAGTATACGGGAGTATCGTAACTTTGGAAGCGGTGATACCCCTGACAAGCACTAGGTCTATCGTATTACCGTTGCGATGCGTGGGTTCATTTATTATTTGTGTGAGACCACAGCTATCAATTATACTCTGGAGCGCTACGCACGGTGGGTCCGATGGGGTATTCATGTGGATATTAAAGTCCCCCATTATGATTATATTATCGGCGTGTGTCACTAAATCAGCAACGAACTCTGAGAATTCATTGATAAAGTCCGAACAGGGCCCTGGGGGGCGGTAGATAACAGCCAGGTGTAGAGGCAGCGGTGTGACAGACCTCATAGTAAGCACCTCAAACGATTTATATTTATTATTTATGTTAGGACTAAGGTTAAAGTTTTCGTTGTATATTAGTGCGACCCCCCCACCCCTTTTAAGCGGACGGGCAATATGCGCATGTGTAAAGTTAGGAGGACATGCCTCATTTAGCGCAAAAAAGTCGTTTGGTTTAAGCCAGGTTTCGCTGAGACCGATGACGTTAAGATTGTTGTCTCTGATGATATCATTAACTAACAACGTTTTGGGAGACAATGATCTTATGTTTAAAAAACCTATATTATAGGTAGTGGGCTGTTTTAGGGAATTTTTGATCAAATTATCCGTAGTAGCAATATTAATAATGTTGTGTTTATTATGCCCAGTGCATTCAGTATAATTACGACCATATCTAGGAATTGATACGACGGGAATGTTCCGATTGTTTGATTGTTGCTTTGATAAACTGCACGCATCATGGTTAGCCTCCTCAGTAACGGGGATTTTCCGATTGTTTGTTTGTTGCTTTGATAAACTGCACGCATCATAGTTAGCCACCTCAGTAAAACACATGTCCAACTCTGAAACACTCAAAGCAGAAAAAACTTGTTCTAATTTAACAGACTCCTTACCCAGACCAGTAGTCTCGCACTTTCCATCTAAATCCGTCTTCAGGGCGGAGGGAAGTGGTGTACTGTGGGGATTAGCCTTCTGCTTTGTTTTTAGCCCCGCTCGACATCCGCGTTTCCGATCACACCGCTGGCGTCTGCTCCGTAGACGGCCCCCGCTGCTACTAGACTCCCCTGCTTCACAGGCCGCTGGATGTAGCCGCCGATGTATCCCCATGCTAGTTAGCATGTTTAGCACGCCCGCGTCTATCAGTCCAAAACGGCCCAATATGTCCATATCCAGAAGTGTCTGGCGGTCGTACGTGATCACGGAGTGACCACGATGCGAGCCAGCCATGAAGTCTGCAGAACTGTCCGGCATTTCCGCCAAATGTTCCATCTTTAGCAAGAGCACCGCAGTGTCGCAGCCCGTCCGGGCGCCGCCATCTTGCCATCATGCATGCATGCGTAGTTCCTACTTTGAATGAGTGTCTGACAAAATCAAAACAAACAAAACGTGCATTGACAGATCGATAAAAAAAAAAGTAGCGAGTAGCGACCTGATTGCAGATAAATGGAACGGAGTAAAAGTAGCGTTTCTTCTCTATATACTCAAGTAAAAGTAAAAGTATGTTGCATAAAAACTACTCTTAGAAGTACAATTTATCCCAAAAGTTACTCAAGTAAATGTAACGGAGTAAATGTAGCGCGTTCCTACCCACCTCTGCCCAGACCACACCCCTTTGCCCTTGGGTAACCCTTCACACAGTCCCTCCCCACAAATATTAATGAGGTAGAGTCCGCAGATCCCACGACGGGACCGAGACTAACAATGCGTGTTAACGAAGGCATCATTAGCCGGGGCAAAAACCACATTGCCAAGCGTGTGGCAGAAAATAGCAATTATTTACTCCTGCTGGAGCTCCGTCATGTCGACGCTGACGCATCACGGCTCTGAAGTTGTGACCCATTTTCGTACGACGCTTCTTCGTGACGGAAGAAGTGACTTGGCTCCGAATGAGGTCGGCTCACGAGGCAAATGACACAAAGACAAGGACGCGTCGAAGGTAGAAAGATATGCCATTTGACTGAGAAGACCACACGCAGGCAATCACCGACTGCATAATAGATTTAGCCTTTTAGCTAGTCCTACACCCCGGTCTACCGGGCACCACACCTTAGTCATTGGGGACTCCAACTCGTAAAAGGCCTGGTAAACACCTACGACAGCACTAGCTACGCAAACATAGTTGCACACGTCGGCTCCAATGATACTAAGATGAGACAGTCAGATTTCAAAGAGGAACATTGCTAGGATTTGTAATCTCTCTAGAAAGATGTCCAGGCATTGAGTACTGGTGTCTGGCCCCATGCCTGCGAGAGGCAACGATGAGAGGTATAGCAGATTAGTCTTGCTTAATGTCTGGCTGTCTAGTTTTTGAAGAGAACAGGGACTTACGTTTAATGATAATTGGCACTCTTTCTGGGGAAAAGCAGGCTTGCTGATGAGGAATGGCCGTCTTTCTAACCGCGAAAGCGCCATTAAGTTTTTAAATTTTATTTCTAGGCGCAGCCAAGGCGTTGAGGGGATCCGGTTTGGTGGCCACGGGATTAGGTCTCTGCTTTTTGCAGATGATGTAGCCCTGATGGCCGGGATCTTCAGCTCTCACTGGATCGGTTCGCAGCCGAGTGTGGAGAATCAGCACCTACAAGTCCGAGTCCATGGTTCTCGCCCGGAAAAGGGTGGAGTGCCATCTACGGGTTGGGGAGGAGACCCTGCCCCAAGTGGAGGAGTTCAAGTACCTAGGAGTCTTGTTCACGAGTGGGGGAAGAGTGGATCGTGAGATCGACAGGCGGATCGGTGCGGCGTCTTCAGTAATGCGGACGTTGTAGCGATCCGTTGTGGTGAAGAAGGAGCTGAGCCGGAAGGCAAAGCTCTCAATTTACCGGTCGATCTACGTTCCCATCCTCACCTATGGTCATGAGCTTTGGGTCATGACCGAAAGGATAAGATCACGGGTACAAGCGGCCGAAATGAGTTTCCTCCGCCGGGTGGCGGGGCTCTCCCTTAGAGATAGGGTGAGAAGCTTTGCCATCCGGGAGGAACTCAAAGTAAAGCCGCTGCTCCTCCACATCGAGAGGAGCCAGATGAGGTGGTTCGGTTATCTGGTCAGGATGCCACCCGAACGCCTCCCTAGGGATGTGTTTAGGGCACGTCCAGCTGGTAGGAGGCCACGGGGAAGACCCAGGACACGTTGGGAAGACTATGTCTCCCGGCTGGCCTGGGAACGCCTCGGGATCCCCCGGGAAGAGCTAGACGAAGTGGCTGGAGATAGGGAAGTCTGGGCTTCCCTGCTTAGGCTGCTGCCCCCGCGACCCGACCTCGGATAAGCGGAAGATGATGGATGGATGGATGGAATTTTATTCACATTACAAAGTACAACAGTAGTGAATATCCATTTAAGGGTGGTGGTAAGTGAAAGGGTCCCCCAGATGAGGTAGAAGAAGCTTTTGGCAAGGGGGTCCGGAGGTCAGTATATGCATGGAATGCTGAGACATGGTGACCAGCACAAAACCACGTAATGACAAACACAAAATACAAGCATACACATAGATTCAACCACGCACAACAACAACAGTACTTTACCCCGAAGCCAAATGTGACAATGCTAATTTTCTAAAGAAGCACTAGTGATTCACATGAGGCATTATTTGCGTGATACAGCTAAAAATAAGTATTTGAACACCTGTCTATCAGCTAGAATCCTGACCCTCAAAGACCTGTCAGTCCGCCTTTAAAAGTCCTCCACCACTCCACTGTGTTATCCTGAATCAGATGCACCTGTGTGAGGTCGTTAGCTGCATAAAGACACCTGTCCACCACATTCAATTACGAAGACCCAAACATTCAGCATGGCTAAGAGCAAAGAGCTGTCCAAAGACCCCAGAGACAAAATTGTACAACTCCACAAGAATGGAAAGGGCGACGGAGAAATTGCCAAGCAGCTTGGTGAAAAAAGGTCCACTGTTGGAGCAATCATTAGAAAATGGAAGAAGCTAATCATAATCGGAGTGGAGCCCCCATGCAAGATATCCCCTGGTGGGGTCTCAATGATGCTTAGAAAGGAGAGAAATCAGCCCAGGACTACACGGCAGGACTTGGTCAATGACCTGACAAGAGCTGGGACCACTGTTTCCATGGTCAGTGTTGGGAATACACTAAGACGTCATGGTTTGAAATCATGCATGGCACGGAAGGTTCCCCTGCTTAAACCAGCACATGTTAAGGCCCGTCTTAAGTTTGCCAATGACCATTTGGAAGATCCAGAGGAGTCATGGGAGAAAGTTTTGTGGACAGATGAGATCAAAATTGACCTTTTTGGTCATAATTCTTCTTAACTGTCTATGCGACGTCAAGGCTTGGTTAGCCCAGAATTGTTTAATAATGAATGAGGGAAAAACGGAAATTTTAGTTTTTGGTCCGGCCCTCACTGACTTGGGACTATTGCAAAATTATGTGCGTCCCAAAGTCACCAGCCTTGGCGTCACTATAGACAGCGATTTTAAACTAAACAAACAAGTCAATGGCGTTTTAAAATCGTGTTTTTATCACCTTTGTCTTTTATCAATCAATCAATCAATGTTTACTTATATAGCCCTAAATCACTAGTGTCTCAAAGGGCTGCACAAACCACTACGACATCCTCGGTAGGCCCACATAAGGGCAAGGAAAAATTCACACCCAGTGGGACGTCGGTGACAATGATGACTATGAGAACCTTGGAGAGGAGGAAAGCAATGGATGTCGAGCGGGTCTAACATGATAATGTGAAAGTTCAATCCATAATGGATCCAACACAGTCGCGGGAGTCCAGTCCAAAGCGGATCCAACACAGAAGCGAGAGTCCCGTTCATAGCGGAGCCAGCAGGAAACCATCCCAAGCGGAGGCGGATCAGCAGCGCAGAGATGTCCCCAGCCGATACACAGGCAAGCAGTACATGGCCACCGGATCGGACCGGACCCCCTCCACAAGGGAGAGTGGGACATAAAAGAAAAAGAAAAGAAATGGCAGATCAACTGGTCTAAAAAGGGAGTCTATTTAAAGGCTAGAGTATACAAATTAGTTTTAAGGTGAGACTTAAATGCTTCTACTGAGGTGGCATCTCGAACTGTTAGCGGGAGGTTATTCCAGAGTACTGGAGCCCGAACGGAAAACGCTCTATAGCCTGCAGACTTTTTTTGGGCTTTGGGAATCACTAATAAGCCGGAGTCCTTTGAACGCAGATTTCTTGCCGGGACATATGGTACAATACAATCGGCAAGATAGGATGGAGCTAGACCGTGTAGTATTTTATACGTAAGTAGTAAAACCTTAGAGTCACATCTTAAGTGCAAAGGAAGCCAGTGCAGGTGAGCCAGTACAGGCGTAATGTGATCAAACTTCCTTGTTCTTGTCAAAAGTCTAGCAGCCGCATTTTGTACCAACTGTAATCTTTTAATGCTAGACATGGGGAGACCCGAAAATAATACGTTACAGTAATCGAGACGAGACGTAACAAACGCATGGATAATGATCTCAGCGTCTTTAGTGGACAGAATGGAGCGAATTTTAGCGATATTACGGAGATGAAAGAAGGCCGTTTTAGTATTAGTAACGCTTTAAGTAAAGGTTAAACCGTTTTTATCTTTTAACCTTTTTGAACAAGTCGTGCATGCTTTTATTTCAAGTCGCCTGGACTACTGCAATGCACTTTATGCTGGCATTAGCCAAAAAGCTCTCTCCCGGCTGCAGTTAGTCCAGAACGCGGCAGCACGACTTTTAACAGGGGCCAGGAAACGCCAGCATATAACCCCAATTCTTCAGAGTTTGCACTGGCTCCCTGTTCATTTTAGAATTGATTTTAAAACATTGCTGTTTGTTTTTAAATCTTTGGATGGACTGGCACCTCAATATATCTCGGACCTCATCCAAATTTACATTCCTGCGCGCGCTCTGAGGTCCGAGAGCCAGTTCCAGCTCGTGGTGCCCAAGACCAGACTTAAGACCAGGGGAGACAGGGCCTTCTCTGTGGTCGGCCCTAAGCTCTGGAACACTCTGTCCCCCCATGTTCAAACTGCTTCCACAGTGGAGTGTTTTAAGTCTCGTCTTAAGACCCACTTTTATTCTTTGGCTTTTAACACTACGTGAGTTGTGTGGTCCTCTGTTGTCCTCTGTGTTTTTTATACACTTTGATTTCTATTTTAAATGATAAATGGGTTGTACTTGTATAGCGCTTTTCTACCTTCAAGGTACTCAAAGCGCTTTGACACTACTTCCACATTTACCCATTCACACACACATTCACACACTGATGGAGGGAGCTGCCATGCAAGGCGCCAACCAGCACCCATCAGGAGCAAGGGTGAAGTGTCTTGCTCAGGACACAACGGACGTGACGAGGTTGGTACTAGGTGGGATTTGAACCCGGGACCCTCGGGTTGCACACGGCCACTCTTCCACTGCGCCACGCCGTCCTGTACGGCCACCGCTTGTTCCTGGAATTAGACGTCTTTTTACTGTTTTAATTGATTTTACCCTTTAAAATAGTTTTTAATCATATTTGTTTTAATATTGTTTTTATTGGTTTTATATTTATTTTTTTATTCAGTCATTGGTGGAGCATAATATATATGTATATATACTTTTTTTATTTTATTTTATTTATTTATTTATTTTTTTTTAATTTTACAATTGTTTTTAACATGGCTGTGCACCACTTTGGAAACGTTATTGTTTTTTAAATGTGCTATATAAATAAAGTGGATTGGATTGGATTGGTTAATTCCACTATGCGTGTTTGGAGGAGGAAGAATGATGCGTACCATCCCAAGAACACCACTCCTACTGTGAAGCATGGGGGTGGTAGCATCATGCTTTGGGGGTGTTTTTCTGCTCATGGGACAGGACGACTGTACTGTATTAAGGAGAGGATGACTGCAGCCATGTATTGTAAGATTTTGGCCAAAAACCTCCTTCCCTCAGTCAGATCATTGAAGATGAGTCGTAGCTGGATCTTCCAACATGACAATGACCCAAAGCACACAGCCAGGAAGAACCATATCAAGGTTTTGGAGTGGCCTAGCCAGTCTCCAGACCTAAATCCAATTGAAAATCTTTGGAGGGAGCTGCAAGTCTGTGTTACTCAGCGACAGCCCGGAAAACTAACTGATCTAGAGAAGATCTGTGCGGAGGAGTAGGCCAAAATCCCTCCTGCAGTCTGTGCAAACCTGGTGAAGAACTACGGAAAACGTTTGACATCTGTAATTGCACACAAAGGCTACTCTACCAAATATTAATGTTGGTGTTCAAATACTTATTTTCAGTTTTATGACACAAGTTGTTAAAAAATCATAGATTGTTACTTCTGGATTTTTCTTTTTAGGTTATCTCTCATACAGTGGACAATTTTAGACCACTCCAGGATTTCTAAGTGGGAGAACTTGCAAAATAGCAGGGTGTTCAATTACTTATTTTCTTGATTGTATATGTATATGAACTCTCGCGGCTGTGTGTGAGCCACTATGGATTGAACTTTCACAGTATCATGTTGGACCCGCTCGACATCCATAGCTTTCGGTCCCCTAGAGGGGGGGTTGCCCACATTTGAGGTCCTCTCCAAGGTTTCTCATAGTCATCATTGTCACTGGCGTCCCACTGGGTCATTATTGTCACCGATGTCCCACTGGGTGTGAGTTTTCCTTGCCCTTATGTGGGTTCTTCCGAGGATGTCGTAGTCGTTATGGTTTGTACAGTCCTTTGAGACATTTGTGATTTAGGGCTATATAAATAAACATTGATTGATTGATTGATAACCGTACCACTTACAAGGCATACTGAGAAGCAAGTAGCACTCCCAGTGTAGCTGCGATATTAACCTGTTTAAAAAAAATGCTTTGCCTTTCCTTTGGATTTGGTGTTTGTTGAATTTTTTCTTTACTTCCAAAAGAAATCCCAATAACTTAAAGTCTGAAGCTCATGCAATCATGTGTTCAACGGCAGAAGTTGCACCTTGGTAAATTAGTTTGAACAAGACTCCTAGGTACTTGAACTCCTCCACTTGGGGCAGGGTCTCCTCCCCAACCCGGAGATGGCATTCCACCCTTTTCCGGGCGAGAACCATGGACTCGGACTTGGAGGTGCTGATTCTCATTCCGGAGAGTTAGGAGTCTTGTTCACGAGTGAGGGAAGAGTGGATCGTGAGATCGACAGGCGGATCGGTGCGGCGTCTTCAGTAATGCGGACGTTGTACCGATCCGTTGTGGTGAAGAAGGAGCTGAGCCGGAAGGCAAAGCTCTCAATTTACCGGTCGATCTACGTTCCCATCCTCACCTATGGTCATGAGCTTTGGGTCATGACCGAAAGGATAAGATCACTGGTACAAGCGGCCGAAATGAGTTTCCTCGGCCGTGTGGCGGGGCTCTCCCTTAGAGATAGGGTGAGAAGCTCTGCCATCCGGGAGGAACTCAAAGTAAAGCCGCTGCTCCTTCACATCGAGAGGAGCCAGATAAGGTGGTTCGGGCATCTGGTCAGGATGCCACCCGAACGCCTCCCTAGGGAGGTGTTTAGGGCACGTCCAACCGGTAGGAGGCCAAGGGGAAGACCCAGGACACGTTGGGAAGAGCTAGACGATGTGGCTGGGGAGAGGGAAGTCTGGGTTTCCCTGCTTAGGCTGTTGCCCCCGCGACCCGACCTCGGATAAGCGGAAGATGATGGATGGATGGATGGATAAATTAGTTTGTCTGGAAATTGTTGAAAGGCAACACATTTGACTAAATTCAAGGACAACTACACAAGGCCACAACATTTTGAACAGTATAACCGACTGCTTCTTGCCAGCTCGCGTTAGAAGCCAAGCTAAAGCGTTTGCACTGAACTCCTGATGCTATGATATCGACATTATCACTGTTTCAGCACACTCAACTGGAAGTTTTCTCTCATATTGTTGCGTTGGATCCCAAAATAAGTACGGCGAATACGTTTCCTGCGGGACTGGCTGTCACTTTCTATTTAAAACTGCAAGGCCTTCAACACAGAAGTGTGATAAATTGCTTATGCTCCATTTACAAAAAAAATAAAAAAATGAAAAAAAATGTCTATGCCTCTATCCTTGTCTTGGTGCTTCCAGTGTGAGCAACAAAAAAAAAAGTTCTGACATAAAAGAGATGAGGATTTAAGAAGTCGTGTCCCGGGAGTTCTTCTGTCTTTCCTCCAGTAACGCCTGCTGCTCTTAAAACCTAAGCTCATTATCCCGAAGACTTTTTGAGTGAATAATATCACCGCGAGGCCTCTTCATCCACGGGGGAAGACGTCTAATTCCAGGAACAAGCGGTGGCCGTACAGGACTATAAGCACTAAACGCTAATTTAATTCAAGTTAGCTCTGTGACGCTTTCAGAATAAAAGATCCTCCCAGTCGGCCGACAAACAACTTTACAACTCAAACTAAAAACGAACTTTGCACAGAAGGGATTGGCGTCAGATCACTGTTCAAAAGTAGAAACAAGTGTCAAAAGATGGAGCTAACTGTTTTAATGGCATTCAAACTTTACTTCAATCAATAAAGGAGCAGCATCTCCTCATCCATGGTTAACTAGAGTTTATTGGGTGAAAAAAAAGTAAACTAACTACACCGGTATGTTTTAGCGCTTACATGGCGAGTTTACTAACAAATATAAGTAAGAACTTTACACTACTTTATATTAAAAATGGCGACAACAGAGGATGAATGCCCCTCAAGAAGATGGAGAAAATGAAGAAACTTTCAACTGCGTAGTTGACACGGACTACAAAGGCGGACGCCCGCAAATTTTCAGGATTCATGCTATCCCAAATACAGATCAGCAGGTACCAGAAGGTAAGTAAAGTTGCTTTTGCATAATTATGCAAAACAAAACACCAGATAATAAATATTACCTTATACCAGTGTTTTTCAACCACTGTGCCGCGGCACACTAATGTGCAGTGAGATACAGTCTGGTGTGCCGTGGGAGATTATCTAATTTCACTTATTTGGGTAATGAACGTTTGCTAAGGATGTGTTGTTAAGTGTCGGTGCTGTCTAAAGATTGGCAGAGTACTTGAATGCTGTTCATTTTCTCTTCTTTCGGACTTTTGGATGAAGTGAAGTGAAGTGAATTATATTTATATAGCGCTTTACTCTAGTGACTCAAAGCGCTTTTACATAGTGAAACCCGATATCTAAGTTACATTTAAACCAGTGTGGGTGGCACTGGGAGCAGGTGGGTAAAGTGTCTTGCCCAAGGACACAACGGCAGTGACTAGGATGGCGGAAGCGGGAATCGAACCTGCAACCCTCAAGTTGCTGGCACGGCCACTCTACCAACCGAGCTATATCAATCCTGTAACACTCTTCCATATCAGTAGATGGCAGCAAGTAGCTAATTAGTTTGTAGATGTCGGAAACAGCGGGAGGCAGGGTGCAGGTAAAAAGGTGACTAATGCTTAAACCAAAAACAAACAAAAGGTGAGTGCCCCTAATAAAAGGCACTGAAGCTATGCAGAACGGAACTAAAACTGAACTGGCTACAAAGTGAACAAAAACAGAATGCTGGACGACAGCAAAGACATCCGAACATGACATGACATTTAATAATGTCCCCACAAAGAAGGATTAAAAACTATTGAAATATTCTTGATTGCTAAAACAAAGTATATGTGGGAAATATCGCTCAAAGGAAGACATGAAACTGCTACAGGAAAATACCAAAAAAAGAGAAAAAGCCACCAAAATAGGAGCACAAGGCAAGAACTAAAACACTACACACAGGAAAACAGCAAAAAAGTCCAAATAAAACACGGTGTGGTATGACAGGTGGTGACAGTACACCTACTTTGAGACAAGAGCTATAGTATGATTAAATTTCATACCCAGAAATTGCGACTTTTTACTGTCAACTGAGTTTTTTTTTTTTGTGATTTCTGCTGGTGGTGTGCCTCCGCATTTTTTCAATGCCAAAAATGTGCCTTGGCTCAAAAAAGGTTGAAAAACACCGCCTTATACACACACCATAATAATACTCTTAAGTTGAAGCACAGTATAATACATCAAGCGATGCGGCTTCATAGCTTACCAAAGTCGTATGTGATAGATGTTGATAGATTTTTGAGCGCCGTGTGTAATGTTCCATATTTTCAATGGAACATATACAATGTTGGTGTTTGAGTCATATTGCAGTCTACACATATATCTTATGTGTTACTGCCATCTACTGGTCACAATTAACATTTCACCATGTACCAAATAAAAAAGCTTCTAGGTCGGTAAACACTACCAGAATTGTTCTGTACACTAGGCACACCGGGTTATAAGGCGAACTGTCGAATTTTGAAAAAACGAAAGGATTTTAAGTGCGGCTTATAGTCAGAAAAATATGGCAGTATGCGTTATATATATATATATATATATATATATATATATACACATATATACATATATACACACATAAACACATATATATACACACATACACATAGATACATATATGTACACACATATACACACATGTATACATACATACACACACATACATATATACACACACATATACATATACACACACACATACACATATATATACACACATATACACAGATACATATATATATACACACATATATACACACACATGTATACATACATACACATACATATATATATATATATATATATATATATATATATATATATACATGCACAATTTTTGTAAGAACATACCAACATTCACTGCATTACACACTGGTACCAATCAGAGCTAAGGGTGGCTATTTTGAAGAAATTTGAATATAAAACATGTTTTCAGTTATTTCACCCTTTTTTTGTTAAGTACATAACTCCACGTGTTCATTCATAGTGTTGATACCTTGAGTGACCGGAATTCTCCAATAACTAAAGTTCCTTGGGTGAATAATGTAAACTCACTACACTGGTATGTTTTAATGCTTTCATGGCCGAGTTTATTGACAGATATAAGTAAGAACTTTACACTACTTTATAATAGAAATGGCAACAGCGGAGGATGAAATTCCCTCAAGAAGATTGAGAAAAAGAAGAAACGTATCGACTGCGTTGTTGGCACGGACTACAAAGGCGGACTCGCGCAAATTTTCAGGATTCATGCTATCCCAAATACAGATCAGCAGGCACCAGAAGGTAAGTAAAGTTGCTTTTGCATAATAATGCGAAACAAAAGGCCAGATAATATGTCTTACTTTATACACACACCATAATACTCCTATCTTGAAGCACAGTACAATCCATCAAGCGGTGCAACTTCATAAATATATTAGTCTGTGGTTAATAGGATTCAAAACTCAAAATGCAGGACTTGGGACTTGACTTGAAACCAGAGGTGGCTAGTGACGCACTAAATTTACTCCGTTACATCTACTTGAGTAAATTTTGGGATTAATTGTACTTCTAAGAGTAGTTTTAATGCAACATACTTTTACTTGAGTATTTTTATAGAGAAGAAACGGTACTTTTACTCTGCTCCATTTATCTACATTCAGCTCGCTACTCGCTTCTATCGATTTGTTAACGCACGCTTTGTTTATTTTGGTTTGTCAGACAGACCTTCAAAGTAGGATCCATCACATGACAGCGTTTCACCAATCAAATGCAGTCACTGGTGACGTTTGACTCCGTTTTACCAATCAAACAGAAGCAGGCTGTCACATGATTTTTATTTTTTTTTTATAAACCTTTATTTATAAATTTCAACATTTACACACAGTTGAAAATAATAATCAAAGTATAAAAACCATACAAAACAGCGCCAGGGGGTTATAAATTCAAAGTAACTAAAATAGAATGCAAAATATATATATATATATATATATATATATAAAATAAACATAGGCACCAGCGCCCCCTGCAACCCCAAAGGGAATAAGCGGTAGACAATGGATGGATGGATGGAAACAAAGTGCAAAGCCATAGGCTCACTCAATCTCAGTAAATAACTTAAATCTGCAACACCGCCTCATCGTTTTCACAGCTTTTTGGTTGTTAGAGGTAGAGCTGAATTCCCCCCAGGGATCAATAGAGTACTTTATATTCTATTCCATTCTAGTGTTTTAATGTAGAGTTCTAAATCTTTTTTAAAAGGCACAAAAAGCAGGTCGGGTATTGAGAAACTTACATTTATGAATATAAAACTTAGCCAATAGTATAATGAGGTTGCAAAGGTAAAATTTATGTTCTATTTTTTCTTTCAATACAGTGTAAAACCAAATATATATTATTTAATATTTATTAATGTTTTAGTTGCTTAAGAGATATTCCTGGCTCTGAATTTGTTCATTTCTATTTTTATGTTTTTGTGCATTACTTGTTGCCTTCATCATTAAACAAACAAGTTAATCAGTTACTCAGTACTTGAGTAGTTTTTTCACAACATTTTACTTTTACTCAAGTAAATATTTGGGTGACTACTCCTTACTTTTACTTGAGTAATACATCTCTAAAGTAACAGTACTCTTACTTGAGTACAATTTCTGGCTACTCTACCCACCTCTGCTTGAGACTTTCCAGTCTTGACTCGGGACTTGAGGGCAAAGACTTGAGACTTACTTTTGACTTGCAAAACAATGACTTGGTCCCACCTCTGCCGAAACCCTTCACTGATATCCGTACTTGCCAACTTTGAGACCTCCGATTTCGGGAGGTGGGGGGTGGGGCGGAGGCGTGGTTGGGGCGGGGGGTGTGGTTAAGAGGGGAGTATAATTCCCCAACTCGAGTATTTCATATATATGTGTGTGTGTGTATGAAATACTTGACTATCAGTGAATTCTAGCTATATATTATTTTATTATATATATATAAATAAAATAAATAGTTGAATTTCAGATGGCACCTATCAAATACTCAGTAATAAAAACAGTTATACCAACTGTACTGTGCTTGCTGGTTACTAAAATAAAAACAACAACACTTACCTTTCACCTTTGTTCTGCCATTTGCGTACTGGCGAGAGTCACTTGCCGTCAGGTGAGCAACACCACATAAATCGGCCAATCAAAAGGCAACCCCATAACGCTATAGCCAACATTCACCAGGAGATGGCGACAGACAACATAGAATCATTCTATTTCAGACGGTGTCGCCATGGCTGTAACTTTTTCGTTCTTCTGCTTCGTCTCCTTGTGTGTGCAGTTGATTAAAATCCGTAAATGTAACGTGATTGGGTAGGCAAGCTGTTTATATAGTGGGAAAGCGGGCGTGAAAACAGGCTGTCCCCACTCAGGTCCGCATGGAGTTCGAGGGGGCGTGGCCTCCAGCTCCGCTGAATTTCGGGAAATTTCCGGGAGAAAATTTCTTCCGGGAGGTTTTCGGGAGAGGCGCTGAATTTCGGGGGTCTCCCGGAAAATCCGGGAGGGTTGGCAAGTATACTGATATCACATTTTCTCGGATTGGATACCGAGACAACTCATTTCTATCATCGCATTTAGTGAAATTAGAGCGAAATAAATAGTTACTTTGAAAAACTATGGCCTTAAACGCAACACAGAGCTCAAGTTCCAGTGCAGTCACATGGTCACTGATCCTGATGGCTGGCAGATAAGTCTGGTTAGATTGGGGCCCTAAAACCTCGCAATGCCCTCCTGGTGAACCTCCTGACCAATCAGGATGTATCGGCTAAGTAAGGGGAGGGGCGAGGTCAATATGGGGCGTCGGCGAGGACAAGGACGAGACGGGCCATTAAGTCGGCCAACCCTAAAACGAGGGGAGGGATGAAGTGACCAGTAAGCCTCGTTGAAAAGGAAAGTGACAACGTCCTCTTCTCTGACTGATGGCCTCCTAGTTCCATTAACCCTTGTGTGGTGTTCGGGTCTGTGGGACCCGTTTTCATTTTTTATTAAAAGAAAAATGATACAATTAATTAATTTTTCAAACTGGGAATAAAAGACGTTGGCTCATTTTCTGTGAAGAACATATATCAGAATACACATTTGATGACCACACACACAAAACACCCACCTACACATTTCTATTACGTATAAGATGGCCGGGTCCATTGGACCCGGGGTTAATAGAAGTGTGGAAATTGATGTTCTATGTACCACACGCAACCACCCATCCACTTTGTACCTAGTAACAGTTACCAGCCATCTAATGCATGCTCAACAAAACAGAAAGGGACAAGTGTTAGGAAATAGATGGATGGAACACCATCCTCCACACGACACCTCCGCTACGGACAGGGTAACCTCCTCCAACCTCCGAGGACAAAGCTACGAACAATGGGAGACCGGGCTTGCTGCGCCGCAGCTTCCAGTCTGTGGAACGCTCTCCCTGACCACCTGAGGGCACCACAGACTGTGGATGCTTTTAAAAAAGCCTTATAAACCCTTATTTTTTAAAACCGACTAATACAAGTGTGAAAATCTATGTTCTGTGTACCACACACACACACACACACACACGCACGCACGCATACACACAGCAGGCCTAGACAGGAGGACGACAGAGTTTAGTTACACAGAACATCAGAAGGTCAATTGTGCGAGAAAATGAGAGCAGACAGTGTTGACAAACAATGTTGCAACCCTGTGTGGGAACCGCAGGTGCAGAAACACAAAAGAAGAATCCCTGTGGGATGCAGAAACTGGCGGAGAAATTTTCTGTGCAAGGTTTATATTGTTGTTACTCACAATCAAAGACTTTTACGTTAAAATACCGAACAGATGTTTATTAGGATAAGGTAAACATCTGTTCAGTATTTTAACGTTAAAGTGTTTGATTGTGAGGCATTAAAAGCCACACAATGCAACGGGTCCATCAGACCCACAAACGCTGGCTGAGTAACAACAATATGAACATTACACAAGGGTTAAATATGGCCCCGCATTTAATATTGAAATGGGATTTTTGCAACAAATGACCATGTTGAGACATATCTGAGCCCGACTTGACTGACGGCATAATTCTCCGTTAATAGAGCGGGTCACTCGCGGATTCTTTTCTTCTCTTTTTCACATGACAATCAGAGATCAAAAAGAGCAGCAGAAAGAGGAAAAAGGGGGAAAAAAGCAACAGGGACATGTTTTATTTATTTATTCATTGGTTATTTGTGTCTTGCTTGGTTTTTTTCCATTCTTTTACTGTCAAATAGACGTATCTTTGTAACATTCACGGTGCTGGAAACCACTCTGGCTCGAGAAAGCCGAGGAGGAAACAGTGCTTGTTTTTTTTTCCAATTATATGTTTGTAATATTAGCTGGGTTTTGATAATAGTAATCAAGCACACTTTTAGGTGGAACCATACTTGGCAACCCTCCCGGATTTTCCGGGAGACTCCCGAAATTCAGCGCCTCTCCCGAAAACCTCCCGGGACAAATTTTCTCCCAAAAATCTCCCGAAATTCAGGCGGAGCTGGAGGCCACGCCCCCTCCAGCTCCATGCGGACCGGAGCGACTTGTCGACAGCCTGATTTCACGTCCGCTTTCCCACAATATAAACAGACTGCTTGCCCAACGGCGTTATAACTGTAGAATCATCGAGGGCGAGCTCTTGGTTTCTTATGTGGGTTTATTGTTAGGCAGTCTCATTAACATCCACCCAGCGCGGCAACAACACACAACAACAGCAGTCACGTTTTCGTCTACCGTAAAGCAGTTTGTCTGCCGTAAACAGCATTGTTGTGACACTCTTAAACAGGACAATACTGCCATCTACTCTGCATGCAAATGTGATAATAACATTTACGGCTTTTAGAGCAGTGGTTCTCAACCTTTTTTCATAGATGTACCCCCTGTGAACATTTTTTTTTAATTCAAGTACCCCCTAATCAGAGCAAAGCATTTTTGGTTGAAAAAAAAAAAAAGATAAAAAAGTAAAATACAGCACAATTTCATCAGTTTCTGTTTTATTAAATTGTATAACAGTGCAAAATATTGCTCATTTGTAGTGTTCTTTCTTGAACTATTTGGAAAAAATATATAAAAATAACTAAAAATGTATGGAAAAATAAACAAGTGATTCAATTATAAATAAAGATTTCTACACATACTGCGATGAGGTGGCGACTTGTCCAGGGTATATCCCCCCCTTCCGCCCGATTGTAGCTGAGATAGGCACCAGCGCCCTCTGCGACCCCAAAAGGGATACGCGGTGGAAATGTATGGATGAATATACTCCTCCCCTCTTAACCACGCCCCCGACCACGCCCCGCCCCGACCATGCCCCCCACTTCCCACCTCCCGAAATTGGAGGTCTCAGGGTTGGTAAGTATGGGTGGAACTCAAATTGAAATGTCGTGCAAAAGTTGACTCATGTCAGCGATTCAAC
>NC_084625.1:13900822-13915822 GCF_033978795.1 Nerophis ophidion
GCAGCTATCTGGACGCCGGAGTAAGACGTGACGTGCGGCGATTCAGTGATTCATACCAGCCATCCTCGTGGACCTCCATAAATCAGACTCACCTCATTTACGGCGGCGTCGAACAGGTACGACCCGCTAAGCCATTCCCGCTAAACGGCGCCGCGTGGCGACTACAGCAATATCCAGATTACAACCGCATCCTTTACACGGCGCTGACAGCTAACCCGGACGCAGCCTTGATGCGCCCGTAAGAAGGTGTCACTAACGCAGGCGAATACCTTATGGAGGTGAAAACATTTTAATAGGGACAGTTAAGCAGAGCACTGCAAAAAATGAAATCTAAGTAAGATTAAATATCTCAAATTTGGGTTATATTTGCTTATTTTCTGTCTGATAAGACCATTCTTGTCACTTGATTTTATGTTAGTGTTTTACTTGTTTTAAGGGTTTTGGTCCTAAATGCTCTCAGTAAGATATTACAGCTTGTTGCTGAGATTGTATGACCTATATTGAGTAAAACATGCTTGACACTATTTTTGTCGAAATGTCCAAAACACACCCAGCAATGGTGCACAGGAAGGCAGGGAAGAAAAGGGGAAAAGGCGACCAAAATGGTCAAAAAGTCCCATTTTTGTCCAAAATACCTCCACAAGTTCCAGTCCCACGAGTCCCGCCGCCGGCCGCACAAGTCCCGGGGTACACATAATGTCCAAAACTTACCCAGCAATGTGGGGGAGAAAAGTGAGAAAAGTCGGCAAAAGTTCCCAAAAATGTTCAAAATACCTACCCAGGTTCGAGTCCCACAAGTTCAAAATGTCCATAACACACCAGGCCGAGTCCCCCGGGAAGGTGGATAAATGTTGGCAAAAGTCCCAAAAATGTTTAAAATACCTACCCAGGTTCAAGTCTCACATGGTGTTCGAACCCATGTGTGATTTTTGAACGTTTTACCGACTTTTCTCACTTTTCTCCCTGCTATCCCGTGGGACTTTGCTGGTCGCGTTTTGGACGTTTCGGGCATCCCGGCCGGTGGCAGGACTTGTGGGACTCGAACCCAGGTAAGTATTTTGGACATTTTTGGGACTTTTGCCAAATTTTTCAACTTTTATCCCCCCTCCCCGTGGGACTCGGCTGGGTGTGTTATGGACATTTTGGGCATCCCAGGACTTGCGCGGCCATACAAAATATTTCATGTTGGATTGTGCCGCCGGGACTCGTGGGACTCAGAGACACTGGCGTTCACCGCAGCCCTCCGACTTTCAGGTATGACTTTATAATCTCACTAAAACACTAACAACACAATAAGCAGATAAGATATTTTCTAGAATTATCCTAGTAAATGTGTCTAATAATATCTGAATTGCTCCCACTGCCGTGCCTGGAGCAGTCGCCTTTTTTTTGTGTGCGCTTCACTCTAACTTTCCTCATCCACAAATATTTAATTCTCGCTCAAATTAAAAAGGCCTACTGAAATGAGATTTTCTTATTTAAACTGGGATAGCAGGTCAATTCTATGTGTCATACTTGTTCATTTTGCGATATTGCCTTATTTTTGCTGAAAGGATGCACAAAATGTCCAAAATGGATGCACAAAATGTCCAAAATGCACCCAGCAAAGTCCCACGGAAAGTGGGGGAGAAAAGAGAGAAAAGTTGGCAAAAGTCTCTAAAATGTTCAAAATACCTACCCAGCTTCGAGTCCCACAAGTCCCGCCGCCGGCGGCACAAATCCCGGGATGCACAAAATGTCCAAAACGCACCCAGCCGAGTCCCACGGGAAGTGGGGGAGAAAAGTGAGAAAAGTCGGCAAAAGTCTCCAAAAATGTTCAAAATACCTACCCAGGATCCAGTCCCACGAATCCCGCCGCCGGCCGCACAAGTCCCGGGATGCACAAAATGTCCAAAACGCACCCAGCCGAGTCCCACGGGAAGTGGGGGAGAAAAGTGAGAAAAGTCGGCAAAAGTCTCCAAAAATGTTCAAAATACCTACCCAGGTTCGAGTCCCACAAGTCCCGCCATCGGCGGCACAAATCCCGGGATGCCCAAAATGTCCATAACACACCCGAGTGTTATGGAAGAAAAGGGGAAACGGGGACCAAAATGGTCCCAAAAAATTTTTGGGTCCAAAATACCTCCCCGGGTTCCAGTCCCACGAGTCCCGGCGGCGGGACTCGTGGGACTCAGAGACACTGGCGTTCACCGCAGCCCTCCGACTTTCAGGTATGACTTTATAATCTCACTAAAACACTATCAACACAATAAGCAGATAAGATATTTTCTAGAATTATCCTAGTAAATGTGTCTAATAATATCTGAATCGCTCCCACTGCCGTGCCTGGAGCAGTCGCCTTTTTTTTGTGTGCGCTTCACTCTAACTTTCCTCATCCACAAATATTTAATTCTCGCTCAAATTAAAAAGGCCTTCTGAAATGAGATTTTCTTATTTAAACTGGGATAGCAGGTCCATTCTATGTGTCATACTTGTTCATTTCGCGATATTGCCATATTTTTGCTGAAAGGATGCACAAAATGTCCAAAATGGATGCACAGAATGTCCAAAATGCACCCAGCAAAGTCCCACGGAAAGTGGGGGAGAAAAGAGAGAAAAATTGGCAAAAGTCTCTAAAATGTTCAAAATACCTACCCAGGTTCGAGTCCCACAAGTCCCGCCGTCGGCGGCACAAATCCCGGGATGCCCAAAATGTCCAAAACACACCGAGTCCCCTGGGAAGCGATATAAAAGTTGGCAAAATTTTTCAAAATACCTGCCCAGGTTCGAGTCCCACATGGAGTGCCAGAAGCCGGGTGTGATTTTTGAACATTTTACCGACTTTTCTCACTTTTCTCCCCGCCTTCCCGTGGGACTTTGCTGGGCGCGTTTTGGACGTTTGGGGCATCCCGGGCGGCGGCAGGACTTGTGGGACTCGAACCCGGTTAAGTATTTTGGACATTTTTGGGGCTTTTGCCGAGTTTTTCAACTTTTATCCCCCCTTTTCCGTGGGACTCGGCTGGGTGTGTTATGGACATTTTGGGCATCCCGGGACTTGCGCGACCATATAAAAGATTTTATGTTGGAGTGTTTTACTCGTTTTAAGGGTTTTGATCCTAAATAATCTCACTAAGATATTACTGCTTGTTGCTGAGATTTCATGACCTATATTGAGTAAAACATTCTTGAAACTAGAATATCAAGTGTTGCAAAACTGTGTCATCAACACTCCCAAGTATAAAACTAATTTTTTAAAGCAATATTTTCTTATTTCAAGCATGAAAAAAAATTGACTTTAACACAATTGTGTCTCATAATTAAAACAGATGACGGCCAAATGGACTTTGCTATTTTATTTTCAATGAAACAATAGAAAATACGTACTTGTATAGAAGTACAGTTGTTATTAGTGAGAATATACTTATTTTTAAGGTATTTTTGGCAACATTGAGGTTAGCTAATTTTACCTGTTTTGTAAAGTCTTGACAAGCCAAATTTTCTTGTTCTATGAGCAGATAATTTTGCTTAGTTCAAATAAAATACCCCTCCTTTTTGTATTTTCGTTCTTGTTTTTGAACACTGACTTTTTGCAGTGTGGCCGCTCGCTTGCATGCAGGATTTTCTTTCTGCTTTTTTAGAGAAGGGGTGAAAGCTGCGGCAAAAAAAAAAAAGGCCGGCGCTCATACATCACAGTCAGGGATTAGCGGCAATAAGCATTCATCTTGCCACCCCCTCCAAGCGATATTTGAAAAGTCACCGGATTAGGGCAGAACATGCTTGTAATCACTAGCAGGAGATAAAAAAAAAAAAAAAAGGGAGTCACATCTACAAATGCCTCCAATTAGCACAGATATACTACCTGTCAGCCTGTCGGAGCGAGCCGAGCAAAAGTATTATTGGCCAGCTTAAAAAGGAACTATATCCGTTAGTCACGGTTCGTTCAGGCTTCAGTCCATTTTAAACACCTAGAGTTTCTTGCTTGTGTAACGGCGTTAAAATACACCTTCTTTAGGGACCGAATGTCCCTTTGGGACAGAGGACCTTATTAGAAATTCTAGCAATTTATTCTTTCTTTCTTTATTATTATTCCACGCCTACTGAGACCCACTACTACCCACCACGCAGTCTGATAGTTTATATATCAATGATGAAATATTAACATTGCAACACATGCCAATACGGCCGGTTTAGTTTACTAAATTACAATTTTAAATTTCCGGCGAGGTATCCTGTTGAAAACGTCGCGGAACAATGTTGACGTGTGCTTGTGACGTTATTGGTTGGAGTGGACATTTCAGCCCAGCACCACACAGGGCTAAAAGTGGTCTCTTTTCATCGCATAATTACACAGTATTTTGGACTTCTGTGTTGCTGAATCTTTTGCAATTTGTTCAATTAATAATAGAGACATCAAAGAAGAATGCTGTTGGTGGAAAGCGGTGGATTGCAGCTGCCTTTAGCACCGAAACACAGCCGGTGTTCCTTTGTTTGTTGTGAAGCTTTATCACAGAACGATCAAGCCAACATGTTTCTCTACCACATGTCAACTAAGCAAAAATTGTGATATTAAGACTTGAGCGGATTATGCGACCTCCTCCTGCAGCTGTCAAAAAAGCAGCTGTGATCTTGGCTCCTCCATTGGCTTCTCTCAGAGACACCGGCGTTCACCGCAGCCCTCCGACTTTCAGGTATGACTTTATAATCTCACTAAAACACTATCAACACAATAAGCAGATAAGGGATTTTCTAGAATTATCCTAGTAAATATCTGAATCGCTCCCACTGCCGTGCCTGGAGCAGTCGCCTTTTTTTTTTGTGTGCTTCACTCTAACTTTCCTCATCCACAAATATTTAATTCTCGCTCAAATTAAAAGGCCTACTGAAATGAGATTTTCTTATTTAAAATGGGATAGCAGGTCCATTCTATGTGTCATACTTGTTCATTTCGCGATATTGCCATATTTTTGCTGAAAGGATTTAGTAGAGAACATCGACGATAAAGTTTGCAACTTTTGGTTGCTAACAGAAAAGCCTTGCCTGTACCGGAAGTAGCAGACGATGTGCGCGTGACATCACGGGTTGTGGAGCTCCTCACATCCTCACATTGTTTACAATCATGGCCACCAGTAGCAAGAGCGATTCAGACCGAGAAAATGACAATTTACCCATTAATTTGAGCAAGGATGAAAGATTTGTGTTTGAGGATAGAGATAGCGATGGACTAGGAAAAAAAAATAAAATAATCCAAAAAAAAACCGCGACTGCATTGGGACATATTCAGATGCTTTTAGACACATTTACTAGGATTATTCTGGGAAATCCCTTATCTTTGTATTGTGTTGCTAGTGTTTTAGTGAGTTTAATAGTACCTGATAGTCAGAAGGGTGTATTCACGGGTGTCTTGAGGCCAGTGTCTGATGGAAGTCGACGTTTCCTCCTATGTTTCTGGTCCGGTTGAATTGCTTTGTATGTCGGTCTTTGTTTTGGGTACTCACATATGGTGCCTGACTGTTGCGGCGTTTAGAGGCCATCTGCATTTTTTATGCGCCGAGTTGGTAGGTCTATCTGTTGGTAATAGTAGCTACTAGCCGTACCCATGTATTTTCAATGGGCGGTTAGCATTGGGTTTTAATCCCGTTTCCTCCTATGTTTCTGCTCTGATGGAATTTCTTTTTATGTCGAGTCTTTATTTTGGGTACGTACATTTGACCCCCTTACTATGCTTCAAAACTCACCAAATTTTACTTATGTATAACACATGTGTATACAACTTTTTCTCTGTGTAATAATATATCCATCTTCTAACGCAGGGGTGCCCATTACGTCGATCGCAAGCTACCAGTCGACCGCGGGGGGTGTGTCAGTCGATCTCCAGCCAGGCTTTTAAAAAAAATAGACCTAAAAATTAGTGATCATCAATCTTCACCAAGACGTCACTTAAATGACATTCACGGTACCGGAGGGTCTTGTGAGATGACGCTGGCTGCTGCAAGATCATTGTTATGAAAATATGACCGAGAGGAAGGCGAGAAACACTTTTTATTTCAACAGACTCTCGCGCCGTACCTTCTGTCAAAACTCTAAAGCCCGACTGCACATTTCCTATCTTCACAATAAAAGCCCTGCTTCATGCTGCCTGCGCTAACTAAATACAGAGTCTCGGAAAACTGGCGTGCACAAGCAGTCCCTCAGAAAGCTGGCGTGCACATCACTTGTGCACGCCAGCTTTCCGAGACTCTTATTTTGTTAGCGCAGGCAGCATGAAGCAGGGCTTTTATTGTGAAAATAGGATATGTGCAGTCGGCCTTTAGAGTTTTGACGGAAGGGACGGCGCGAAAGTCTGTTGAAATAAAAAGTGTTTCTCGCCCTCCTCTCTGTCATTTTTTCATAATAATGAACTGGCAGCAGCCAGCGTCATCTCACAAGACCCTCGGGTGCCGTGAATGTCAATCAAGCAAGCTACGGAATTTGCCGCCAATGTTTTTCTTGTAAAGTGTATGGAAGCTGGATGAATTAGATGGCAAAAACCAACCACTTTCATGTGGTATTGTACAGAAAGGACAACTTTTTTTCTCCTCCATTTGAAAATGTGGGCGTTATCATCATTACTGTCTGATTACAATCAATGCAAGTCATCAGAATCAGGTAATACACCAACTTATATTCTTGTCTTCGTGAAAGAAAGACATCTATATGTGTTACACATGCTTGTATTATCATTAAACACATTTAACTTGTTTACAAAAATGTCTCTTTCATGAATAAATAAATATAAATGATATATATAAATGAGGTAGATCCCCTCGAGTTGGTCAATTGAAAAGTAGCTCGCCTGCAGAAAAAGTGTGGGCACCCCTGTTCTAACGCTTATCCGGGATTAGGTCGCGGGGGCGGCAGCCAAAGCGGCCCCATAAATCGCTGCTTGCAGCTTTAATTATTTATTATATTTTGTTTGTGATTTTTATCTTCAAATAGTTCACTTTTCTGCTCGCCTGTCAGAGGGTGATTTGATGTCTTTTTGTCCCTCCTGAGCTCCTGTAGTCCTCCAGGTTTGTGTAGCCCCGCCCTTCTTCCCCTCACAGAAAAGCTTCACATGGCTGAGGGTGAGTCTTGGTCGGACGATCCCACCGACATTTTGTTTGTTTTTCCGGTAGAAATTAGGTCTTTAAATAATGAATGTGTGTACTAAGAATGTGAATATGTTTACTTATGTTGTCCACTAGTTTTAAGTTCATGTTCCAGGTAACATTTAACACTGCTAACATTGGTGCCAACCGGCCGCTCTTTGTTGTATGAGACTTGTTCAGTGCGTAAATGCGTCCGTAGGTAACGAGTGTTACTCTGTGTGTTTAGGCGTAAGCCAAAGAAAGACGGAATTCCGAGAGGCGGAGCCGGCGAACGAGCAGCGGGGCAGGGCATGCTGGAGCCCGGCCCAAGATGGCGGCGAGGAGGCGGAGAATGCGGCCGAGCGGAGAGGCGGGCGTGCCGGGAGCGACGCCGCAGTCAAGTACAGGTGCACCGATAGACAATTAACATTTCTCCTCACGCTGTATAAAAGCGGAGAAGGAGGAGAGAACGGGGCAGAAGGAGTCGGAGAGCCTGCAGCAGCGGATGAAGAGCGGAAGCGAGAGAGAAAGCAAGACGGCGACGACGAAAGCGACCGAAGAGCGAGCTGAAAAGCAACCCGGCAAGAGACAGCTTTATTGAAAAATAAACAAGAGTCAAACCTGCTTGATCATGTCCTTCCTGAGTGGTCCATGGAACCCGAGCGACGACGGCTAGAGTCGTTCACACCGACATTGTCCGATTGTCGCCCGCAGGGTTGTGGTTTTATTTGATTTTCTAAGGCGTTAAACTATGGCAAATGCCGCATGTTTTGTTCTGCCACGGAATGGCGCTCAGAATTTATATTTTAATATTGTACAGACCGTTTTTATATGTCTTTTTCATGGTAAAATTGTTATAGATGTATATGTACATGGGAAAAGTTTCACATTCTGAGGGCGTAAGCCGAACAAAGGCGGGGTACCGATATTGTCCGATTGTCGCCCGCAGGTTTGAGGTTTTATTTGATTTTCTAAGGCTTTAAACCAGGGGTCACCAACGCGGTGCCCGCGGGCACCAAGTAGCCCGTAAGGACCAGATGAACAGCCCACTGGCCTGTTCTAAAAATAGCTCTAATAGCAACACTTACCAGTGAGCTGCCTCTATTTTTTTAAATGCATTTATTTACTAGCAAGACAAAAACTCAAATAGAATTTTAAATTCCAAAATAATATTTTAAAGACTTGGTCTTCACTTGTTTAATCAAATTTCACTTATTTTTTTACTTTGCTTCTTATAACTTTCAGAAAGACAATTTTAGAGAAAAAAATCCCAACCTTGAAATTATTTTAGGATTTTTAAACACATATCGTTTTCCCTTTTGAATTCCTTCCTCTTCTTTCCTGACAATTTAAATCAATGTTCAAGTACATTTATTTTTTTATTGTAAAGAATAATAAATACATTTTAATTCAATTCTTCATTTTAGCTTCTGTTTTTTCGACAAAGAATATCTGTGAAATATTTCTTCAAATTTATTCTGATTAAAATAAAATTAAAATATTCTGGCAAATCTAAAAAAATCTTTAGAATCAAATTTAAATCTTATTTCAAAGTCTTTTAAATTTATTTAAAAATTTTGATTTTGGAAAATCTAGAAAAAATAATGATTTGTTTTTGTAAGAAATATAGCTTGGTGCAATTTGTTATATATTCTAACAAAATGCAGATTGGATTTTAACCTTTTTAAAACAAGTCATTAAAATTCTAAAATGTATCTTAAATCCGGAAAAATTACTAATGATGTTCCATAATTTTTTTTATTTTTTATTTTTCAAAAAGATTCGAATTAGCTAGTTTTTCTCTTTTTTTCGGTGGAATTTTGAATTTTAAAAAGCCGAAATTGAAGATAAAGTATGTTTCAAAATTTAATTTTCGTCTTTTTTTTCTGATTTCTCCTCTTTTAAACCGTTCAATTAAGTGTTTTTTTCATCATTTATTCTCAACAAAAAACCTTCCGTAAAAGGAAAAAAATATGTACGACCTAATGACAGACATAAATACTATTTAATAAATGTAAATTCAGCAAATTGGCTATTTCTGGCAATTTATTTGAGTGTGTATCAAACTGGTAGCCCTTCGCATTAATCAGTACCTAAGAAGTAGCTCTTGGTTTCAAAATCGTTGTTGACCGCTGCTTTAAACTATGGCAAATGCCACATGTTTTGTTTTCCCACGAAATGGCGCTCAGAACGTACATTTCAATATTTTACAGACTGTTTGTATCCGTCTTTTTCATTGTAAAATAGTTAAAGATGCATATGTGGACAGAAAAGTTTTACCTGGCTGAGGGTGTAAGCCGAAGAAAGACGGGATACCGACATTGTCCGATTGTCGCCCGCAGGTTGGAAGGGAAATATATGAAACTGAGAACAGTGGAAAAAGTCTGTAAACCATATTCTGAAACCCCAAAAAGAGGACACATATATGCGTGCCAAGGCCGGGACTAGCTGAAAATTTGCCAATGAAACTCAAACTTGCTTTATAAATAATAGATAGATAGATAGATAGATAGATAGATAGTACTTTATTTATTCCGTCAGGAGAGTTCCTTCAGGAAAATTACAATGTTTAGCACAATCCCATTCAAGATCAGACAAACATTACAGGGAGACAGAACAGGATCGCTGATAGAAGATTAAAATAAAATAAAAAAAATCGGTCTTAGCCTAGGCCCTGGAGTGGGGGTACAGACTGAGGCCAAGGGGGAAGAAAAAAAAAATATATACATACATACATATATATATATATATATATATATATATATACATATATATATATACATATACATACATATATATATATACATATACATACATACATACATACATATACATATACATACATACATACATACATACATACATATATATATATATATATACATATATATATATATATATATATATATATATATATATATATATATATACATACATATATATATATATATATATATACATACATATATATATATATATATATATATATATATAATTTAATATAATTAAATTTAATATAATAATATTTATACTATATTTATTTAAATAAAGCAATTTTTATCCTCTGTTGACAGCAGTGTTGGTGCCAGTAATTTTCAAAATGGGCTCCCATGGACGGTCCAAGGGACCCCATTTTGAAAATTCATCACCCCATCAAGTCATAAAAATGGGGCCCCACTGTAAATTTTTGGGGTCCCACTTTTTTGTAAGCGTTTTGAAAACAAATGATAAACTTATGCACATTTTATACTGTGTTTTGCAAAAAGTTTGTCATAAACGTTAATTCAATAAACGAAATAATATTAAAATAAAACAAATGTTTATGCATATGTAAATGTATTCAGTCATAAACATTCATTCACTTTCTTCTTTTCTTCATGGATCTAAACTTCACCGCTGCTGGTAGTTTTTTCTATGTTTTTATTTAATATGTTGTAGGTATATTTATTTCACTATAAAAGTGTAAAAAGTGTTGTGCTTCGGTCATGAAATGATGATAATGGTTTGCCAGGGCATCCATACATTTTATATCTAACTTCAGATCTATTCCTCATTTCAAAATGTTTTAGTCTTTTTATGTTGTTTTTTGTTTGTTTGTCTTTCTGTGTTGGCCCTGCGATGAGGTGGCGACTTGTCCAGGGTGTACTCCGCCTTCCGCCCGATTGTAGCTGAGATAGGCGCCAGTGCCCCCTGCGACCCCAAAAGGGAATAAGCGGTAAAAAATGGATGGAGGTTTTCCGCCGTATTTTGTCAAACAAAACTATGTTTATTTTTTATTTTTTATGGCAAACACAAAATATGCAAAATCTTCCACCAAAAATATTTTTCAAAGTGGAATATTTGATGTGACGTAATCGGGGAGCGGGTAGCGGGGGGTGTATATTGTAGCCTCCCGGAAGAGTCAGTGTTGCAAGGGGTTCTGGGTATTTGTTCTGTTGTGTTTATGTTGTGTTACGGTGCGGATGGTCTCCCAAAATATGTTTGTCATTCTTGTTTGGTGTGGGTTCAGTGTGGCGCATATTTGTAACAGTGTTAAAGTTGTTTATGCAGCCACCCTCAGTGTGACCTGTATGGCTGTTGACCAAGTATGCCTTGATTGACAATCTTCTATCCCTGCCCCTCCCTCACAAATGTTGCTGCGTGCGCACACCTTCACAATTTGTTTTGTATTTAACTCCTCTTAACTCTGTACGTACATTGAAAATACACGCAACCTTGACACAAAACGCCGGGCATTTGAGGCATTTAAGAAACCCCGCCCGTACACCCCAGACAGTCCCACAAAAGAGGACATGCCCGGGGAAAAGAGGACGTACGGTCAGTTTAATTAATGCAAACAAGAGCTTTCGCCTTCTCCCTTTCTTTTGGAGTGACAGTTTTGTAAAAGCATACAACACACAAACCGAAGATTTGAATATTCAAAATTTTCCAAACTCCTCTCAAATCAAGTTTAACTTTCTTACCCAAGTAACGTCGATGAGTCCTGCTCAGCGTTGCTCGATGGGGAAATGACAAACTATCGTACAATAGTAGCAGTAGAGTAGAAAACAAGGTGCCTCTATATTGAAGCTATCTGATTTATGACACAAATAGACAGCTAAAGTTTGCAGATATATGAATATGATCGAAATAGTAGGTATGTAGGTACAACGAAACTTTGTTTTCAGCACAAACCCGTTCAAGATTAGACAAACAGTCAGTGTACAGGGTTATAGAGCCGGAACGCTAATAAGTCGCCACAAGGCGCCCCGTAAACAATGGGAAAAAGCTAAAAGCATGGGAAGGATGAGTGAAAAAAAATACAATCTAGACTGAGCTCCTAAGGGGGCCCAGTCTGGAGTGGGAAAAAACCTCCATAACAAAGCACATGTAGATATTAAAACGTACATCTCGAGATATCTAGAAACAGAAGGGAGTGGGGAGGCCATGGTGGCCGGCTGCAGCTCTCAGGCGCTGCCTATCCGTCCATCTCCCCTTTCGGATTTGCATCAAGGGCGTTGGATTGGGGGTGGGGTATGTGTGTGTGGCGGATAATTTTTGTGGATGCGCGTGTGTGTAAGCCTGCTTTGTGTCTCTGTTCCGCGGCCTTGATGTCGGGCAGCCAATAGTCAGTCCAAAGTCAACAATAACAGGTGCGTGTCCATGAGAGACAAGAAGGGAGTTTTTTATGTCTTTGGCGCACCGAACAAAATCATAACAGAGACGAAGCAGAAGAACGAAGAAGAGACAGTCATGGTGACGACGAGTAAGAAGAAGAACGCTTGCAAGTTCCAAAACGATTGGGAAAAAAAATAATTTCAGTTCATCCAGGACAGCTCGAAGGGGAAGGGGTATGATGCCTGCAAATTTTGTAGATCAGACTTCTCCATTGAACACGGTGGCCGAACAGATATATATATATATATATATATATATATATATATATATATATATATATATATATATATATATATATATATATATATTTATATATATAAGAAATACTTGAAAATATATACGGAGGTCTCAAGGTTGGCAAGTATGATTCTGGTGTATATTGTGCATTTTAAAAATGCAACATGACAATCCGACGGGTGTTGTTGTCATTAAAATGTTGTTAAGGCAGCACATCTTGGGGTGCAAAGTGCAAAATAGGACAGCCTTCAATAATTGATGTTAACTTTCAGACACGCCAAGCCCGAAACGCTGCAATGCACTTTTTCCTTTCTTTTCATGCAACCTTAAAAGTCATTACTGACATCTTGGTGGTGAACAAAAGCTATACCACCATCCTATACGGACTGAGCGTGGCGGCGTTGCTATTAGAACCGGCAGAGGTGTGTTAGAGCTCGTTATGAAGTTGTAAAACCGGCTCGTGTGCAAGCTTCGGCTTCAAAATATCACAATCGGAATTCAGGTTTCCCCACCAACAGCAGCCGTGTATATATATATATGTATGTGTATATATATATATATATATATATATATATATATATATATATATATATATACATATATATATATATATATATATATGTGTATATATGTATGTGTATGTGTATATATGTATGTATATGGTAGAGCAGCCGTGCCAGCAACTTGAGGGTTCCGGGTTCGATCCCCGCTTCCGCCATACTAGTCACTGCTGTTGTGTCCTTGGACAAGACACTTTACCCACCTGCTCCAAGTGCCACCCACACTGGTTTAAATGTAACTTAGATATTGGGCTTCAATATGTAAAAGCGCTTTGAGTCACTAGAGAAAAGTGCTAAATAAATATAATTCACAAAAAATTCACTTCACTTGAAGCTGACCACTCAAGCAGATCAAGTTTTTCTTTTAGTGATTAAGATGAAAAGGAAAGGAAAAGGGTGAAGCGCCATCTCCGAGTTGGGGATGAGACTGCCCCAAGTGGAGGAGTTCAAGTACCTCGGAGTCTTGGTCACGAGCGAGGGAAGAGTGGATCGTTGCGGCGTCTTCAGTATTGCGGACATTGTACCGATCCGTTGTGGTGAAGAAGGAGCTGAGCCGGAAGGCGAAGCTCTCAATTTACTGGTCGATCTACATTCCCATCCTCACCTATGGTCATGAGCTTTGGGTCATGACCGAAAGTAAAAGATCACGGGTACAAGCGGCCCAAATGAGTTTGCTCCGCAGGGCTCTCTGTCAGAGATAGGGTGAGAAGCTCTCTCATCCGGGAGGGAGCTGCTCCTCCACATCGAGAGGAGCCAGATGCGGTCAGGATGCCACCCGAACGCCTCCCTAGGGAGGTGTTTCGGGCACATCCAACCGGTAAGACGCCACGGGGAAGACCCAGGACCCGTTGGGAAGACCATATCTCCAGGCTGGCCTGGGAATGCCTCGGGATCCCCCCGGGAGGAGCTGGACGAATTGGCTGGGGAGAGGAGAGTCTGGGCTTCCCTGCTTAGGCTGCTGCCCCCGCGACCCGACCTCGGAAAAGCGGAAGAAGATGGATGGATCATGAATAAGTTCAAACATCGCAAATTCCTGGAGATACTGCAATTTAGTTGTGACTTTTGAGCTGACAAGAGAGTGTTTCTTTGGAATCCGACATAATATTGTTGGACACAGTTGACGCACAACCTTGAAGTGTGTGTTGTACACACACATTAGTCACTCCAAGAGACGAGGAAGCCTGAGGCGCTTGCCCCCCCCCCCCACCCCCGTCCTAATGTGCTCTCTTATGAACAAATACATTAGTGGCTGTTGGTATCTGATGTGGTGTCACCCGCTCCCCATTTACGCGTGCTTCTGTCTTTTTACCGAGGCCTGCGGACCCCCGAGGGAGATGGTTTCACGGGCCTGGGACATGGAGCCGGTCCACCAGGCCATTAGGGGAGCGGCGTGGGGTCCGGGGCACGCCCGCCAGCTGTGTCGCCCACACGGCCTTCTTGCCGGGAAAAAAAAAGGAGAGCACTAGTGTGCAAGAAACGACCATCCTTATTCTAATTAAGCCATTTTTTTTATTTTTGCTTATCCCCCAGCGGGATTAAACGTGCCAAAGTGAAAAAAGCCTTGGTCCTAATGGTGAAAACGTGAGATATCACTGCAGGCTTTTGCCGAAAAGCAGAGCTCTTCGAAAGCTTTATGTTTTTATATCAGAGATTCCAAGGCAAGCGGGCCACCCAGGCCTAGTTAGGTAATGGCTTTTGGAACGACGACGGCGCAGATAAATAAGAAAAACTGGCACGGAGGAGGGAAAGCGCGTAAAAAAATGAAATAAAAAGCTTATTAAGAGGGTGTGTACGGGTCCAAATGTGGATGGGAGTGCATTGCAGGTGGTGGGGAGCTCTGCTAAGGCTGTTGGCAAGAGAAAGCAATGGATTGGGGGCTATAATATCAAGGTATAAATCACAGCCTATCATAACTCCACAAATACACTATGTGCGATTTTTGAGCAAACATTAGGCTATTT
>NC_084625.1:13923322-14023322 GCF_033978795.1 Nerophis ophidion
ATCCGGCGTAGCCTCCTCTCCAGTATACCGGGAAGGCTGAGGAGTCTGATCCCACGATAATTGGAACACACCCTCCGGTCCCCCTTCTTAAAGAGAGGAACCACCACCCCGGTCTGCCAATCCAGAGGTACCGCCCCCCGATGTCCACGCGATGCTGCAGAGCCTTGTCAACCAAGACAGCCCCACAGCATCCAGAGCCTTAAGGAACTCCGGGCGGATCTTGCCACCGAGGAGCTTTTTAACTACCTCAGCGACCTCACCCCCAGAAATAGGAGAGTAGATAGATGAAGCCAATATTGCCATTTTCATCCCTTTTATTAAAAAGAATTATCAAAATATATTCGGTTACCAACATATCTGTATCAGGACAAGGCTAATTCCTATTTATCTTTATTTTATCAACTCCTCTGATCGCAAACCTTTTTTTTTTTCTCACTTTGGTGGAAGAAAAATATGCCTTTATAAATCCCAGCAGCAAAACAGACAGCGCTTGTTAGCCTAAGTGCTTTATTTCACTTCTTTGACGTGTTCTCCCGCCCAGTGCGTGGGCGCCATGCATTAACAGTATTAGGTGTGTGCATTTAATTCTCTGCAGCCTTTTAAGAGGGGGACGGGGAGATTTAGCGTCTGTCTGGACAGCATCTATTATTTATTGTTCTTTAAGAGCACAAAAGTGTCTTTGAGACAGTGGGGTAATATCTAAATGGCTTTTTTTTTTTTGGAGTGCATGGCCCCACCCCTGCCAGTTTGGCGGGTTTTTTTTTTTTTTTGCACACTTCAGGGCATCCTGTCACTGCAGATTTGTTTAAGAGATCCACGCTGGTCCCCTTTGTGACATTTATTGCTCGCTCGTTTGGTCAATCTGTGAGCATCGCCGACCACGACGCCGCCGTTTGCAGACTCCCTGCAGTTGAAGCCGACAAAAACCAAGAACTGTTCACCCAAGAGTCAAATACTTTGCTTTGCTAATTCCACTTTAGCACGTGTTAGCACCTGGCTCGTATCGTGCGCCGGCAGATGTTTTCAAAATGTCTTTTTATCGTTTTTTTTTTTTTTTTACGACAACGCGGCGCCTCGAGGCCCGTTCGCCCGACTCAACGCCTCGTCCGCCGGAGTTTGGCTGACAAATTGCGGCAATTACCGCTGATGAAGTTCCAAAAATGACACCGTTATGACGATGCAATAATGAGCCCGGCCCACCTGACACGATCTAATAGGAAAGTGCCGCAAGGGCATCGGCTTGATGGATCGCCGCCTCCTCGGGCATTGGCTTATTGTCACCGCCATGTAGATCTACATAAACGATTCCCTCTGGTTGCCAAGTTACAAAATAAAAAATTTAAACTAACCTAAAAAAATAGTGGTGTCCTATCTGACGATTTTGAATGTAAACTAGGAACTGAGACCAGTTTTTTTAATATTTTAGGCTTCATATCGCGCCACACATTTCTAATGGAAGACAGGTCTGGACTAAAGGCAGGCGACTCATTTACTATGAAGCCACACTGTTTTAACACATGACTTGGCATTGTCTTGCCGAAATGAGCAGGGGCGTCCATTATAACTTTGCTTGGATGGCAACATTTGTTGCTCCAAAACCTATATGGACCTTTCAGCTGCAATGGTGCCTTCACAGATGTGTAAATTACCCATGCCTTGGGCACTAATACACCCTCATACTATCACGAATGCTGGCTTTTGAACTTCGCGCCTATAACAATCCGAATGGTTCTTTCCCTCTTTGTTCCGGAGGACACGACGTCCACAGTTTCCAAAAACAGTTGGAAATGTGGACTCGTCAGACCACGGAACACTTTTCCACTTTGCATCAGTCCATCTTAGATGAGCTTGGGCCTTGCGAAGCCGGCGACGTTTCTGGGTGTGGTTGATAAATTACTTTTGCTTTGCATTGAAGAGTTTTAAGTTGTTCTTACAGAAGTAGTAACCAACTGTAGTTACGGACAGTGGTATTTTAAAGTGTTCCTGAGCCCATGTGGTGAAATTCTTGACACACTGATGTCACTTTTTGATGCAGTACCACCTGAGGGATCGAAGATCTGTAATATCGTCGGTTACGTGCAGAGAGTTCTCCAGATTCTCTGAACCTTTTGATCATAATACAGACCGTAGATGGTGAAATCCCTAATTTCCTTGCAATAGCTCATTGACAAATCTTGTTCTTAAACTGTTGGACAATTTGCTCAGGCATTTGTTTACAAAGTGGTGACCCTCACCCCATTCTTGTTTTGTGAATGACTGAGCATTTCATGGAAGCTGCTTTTATACCCAATCATGGCACCCATCTGTTCCCAATCAGCCCGTTCAACTGTGGGATTTTCCAAATAAGTGTTTGATGAGCATTCTTCAACTTGCTCAGTCTTTTTTGCCACTTGTGCCAGACTTTTTTGAAACATGTTGCCGGCATCAAATTCCAAATGAGCTAATATTTGCAAAAAAAATAAAGTTTACCAGTTTGAGCGTTAATTATCTTGTCTTTGCAGTCTATTCAATTGAATATAAGTTGAACTAAATGAGCAAATCGTTGTATTCTGTTTTTATTTACCATTTACGAAATGTGCCAACTTCACTGGTTTTGGGGTTTGTGTTTAAAAATGCTGCACAATTTTGATTTGAAAAAAAACTAAAAAAACGCTTCTGCTTCACGTATACTAATATTGCAGAATTTGTTTTGGTTTGCTAACTTGCTACTAACATGCACAAAATTAAATGACTGTTTAGTTCATGTTTGAAGTCAATTTACTTCAACAACAATAAGTGAAGTGAAGTGAATTATATTTATATAGCGCTTTTCTCAAGTGACTCAAAGCGCTTAACATAGTGAAACCCAATATCTAAGTTACATTTAAACCAGTGTGGGTGGCACTGGGAGCAGGTGGGTAAAGTGTCTTGCCCAAGGACACAACGGCAGTGACTAGGATGGCAGAAACGGGAATCGAACCTGCAACCCTCAAATTGCTGGCACGGCCGCTCTACCAACCGAGCTATGCCGGTTAATAATATAAATTACATACTTTTTTTTGTAAACAAATCCATATGTGAATCTTTATTTGGTTCTATGATGCAGGTTGTACAATGAAAAATTAGCCTTACCAAAACGACACAATATTAACATGTAACATGCCTTTTAAAAAAGAAAAAAATAACCTTTAGATAACAAATATTGTATTAAAAAAAACAATAGAATGCACTACAAATAACTACAGTAGTTTTATGAAGTAATGCAATAATAATGTCCTGCATTTACCTTGGAGAGTAGACTTCTATGGTATCTCCTTCCAGCTGCTTCTGTCAAAAAAACATCAGCAGCTTATCCATATTTTAATGCTTTAGATATTATTTCAACGTCACGGGCTGATGTTAGACTCAATCTGCTTCAGTACGGTGCAGCTTTGTCAGCTAGCTACTCGATCGGCCATGTTTTTTGATGATTTATTTAATTCCATGAACTTTCATCCAGTTCTTCTCGGCACTGTCCATCACCCTCACTTTATTCCTTACCATGCTCGGGTAAACAGAGGTATGTGGTTCTCTGGCTATAAGTCAATGCACATGAGACCTGATCACACACACAAATTTTTGCTTGTAAACAAAAGCAGTATTTCTTAACCATAGGACCATTGTTGGGTCGCGAGCGCCCCCTAGAGGTCCGCCGGAAAAATGCGGTGGTCTGTATGGGTCTCAGCGGTACTCCGTAATGACACAAACGGTCTGAAGCGCTAAAATTATGACTAAATTTCTTATTTGGTTTATTTTAGCACAACATAATATTGCATGCACATGTATTTTTAATCGTCAGTCATATGTGTGTTACTTCTTATAGTGGGAGGCGTGGCCTGCGAGCCTGCAGCGAATAGGGGTGTGACATGACCGGCTTCGAAATCAGTGACAGGTACGTAGACGGCCCACCTGGGCCTGGTTATTTTAACACCTGTCGCTCTGTTAAAAAGGCAGCAGCCGGGGAAGAGAGAGTTGTTGGAGTGGGAGTTGGAGCGACAGCGAGAGAACAGAAATTTACTGAAAAGCCACAAAAAAGACTATATTTGAAAAAAAAAATAATAATAAATGTATTTGTGAACGGCTTCATGGTGGCAGAGGGGTTAGTGCGTCTGCCTAACAATACGGAGTTCCTGCAGTCCTGGGTTCAAATCCAGGCTCGGGATCTTTCTGTGTGGAGTTTGCATATTCTCCCCGTGAATGCGTGGGTTCCCTCCGGGTACTCCGGCTTCCTCCCACCTCCAAAAAACATGCACCTGGGGAAAGGTTGATTGGCAACACTAAAATTGGCCCTAGTGTGTGAATGTGAATGTTGTCTGTCTATCTGTGTTGGCCTTGCGATGACGTGGCGACTTGTCCAGGGTGTACCCCGCCTTCCGCCCAATTGTAGCTGAGATAGGCGCCAGCGCCCCCCGCAACCCCTAAAAAAAGGGAATAAGCGGTAGAAAATGGATGGATGGATGGTAATTGTGAATCTGACCTGGACTCTCATGTCAATGCTTGGTGGTCCGAAGAACCCACTGGAGGGCAACCTTCCCAAGTATATATTTGTTTTCTAATCAGCCTGACCTAAGCCTGAGATTTATGTGTTGAATAAATAATACTTTAACACATGGTTTTATAGCATTTGACAAGGGTGTAAACTGTAGGTAGGTTAGATATAATTATTGAATATGATAAAAAAATCAAATAATATTACTAATTCAGTGTTAATATTTGAGTGGGCCCTCTGTAGTTGGGCCTAGATGTCAAAAAATGTAAACCCCACCTGGCCAAAACTAAGCGTTTAAGCATGAAACTGGCTAAACATGGGTGTCAAACTCTGGCCCGCGGGCCAAATATGGCCCGCCGTGTAATATACTTTGGCCCTCGAGGCAATATCAATTTAGCATTAGAGCTGGCCCGCCGGTGTTATACAGCGTCAGTGCCGCTGTATAACACCGCATTCACCGCTAATACTCATACTTGCCAACCCTCCCGATTTTCCCGGTAGACTCTCGAAGTTCAGTGCCCCTCCCGAAAATCTCCCGGGGCAACCATTCTCCCGAATTTCTACCGATTTCCACCTGGACAACTATATTGGGGGCGTGCATTTAAGGCACTGCCTTTAGCGTTCTCTACAACCTGTCGTCACGTCCGCTTTTCCTCCATACTAACAGCGTGTCACATTATATTTGTGGCTTTTACACACACACACACACACACACACACACACACACACACACACACACACACACACACACACACACACAAGTGAATGCAATGCATACTTGGTCAACAGCCATACAGGTCACACTGAGGGTGGCCATATAAACAACACATTTATTTTTTATTTTTTTTTATTTAATAAATTAACGTTTGACAACCTTTTTCCAAAACTATATATAATGAGAGCTATAACAGGACAATGCATATGTTTATCATTCGTATTCAAAACGCTTACAAAAAAAGTGTGATCCCAAAAATTGTATTGTGGGACCTCATTTTGAAAATTCCTAGCGCCAACACTGCTGTCAGAGGAGACAAAAATGCTTTATTTAAATAAATATGTTATTTGTAAAGCAAGTTCGAGTACCATTGGCAAATTTTCACCTAGTCCCGGCCTAGACTTTGGTGTGGTTTGTTTTCCCGTGGTGCAAATCGACTGGACCGGATATGGCGTGAAGGTACTGACATATTTTATTATTAACTCAAAAATATTACAAAACACAAAGGGTATAAACAAAAAGGCGCTCTCAGCGGAGGTACAAAAGGTGGCTATAAAAACTAAAACAATTACTATAACGTTAACTATTGACATAAAGGCCTACTTGAATGAGATTTTCTTATTCAAACGGGGATAGCAGGTCCATTCTATGTGTCATACTTGATCATTTCACGATATTGCCATATTTTTGCTAAAATGTTTTAGTAGAGAACATCGACGATAAAGTTTGCAACTTTTGGTCGCTAATAAAAAAGCCTTGCCTCTACCGGAAGTAGCAGACGATGTGCGCGTGACGTCAGGGGTTGTGGAGCTCCTCACATCCTCACATTGTTTATAATCATAGCCACCAGCAGCAAGTGCAATTCGGACCAAAAAAGCGATGAGTTCCCCATTAATTTGAGCGAGGATGAGAGATTCGTGGATGAGGAAAGTTAGAGTGAAGCACTAACAACATTTTTTTTTAAATGGCGACGGCAGTGTGAGCGATTCAGATGTTATTAGACACATTTACTGGGATAATTCTGGAAAATCCCTTATCTGCCTATTGTGTTAATAGCGTTTTAGTAAGATTGTAAAGTCATACCTGAAAGTCGGAGGGCTGCGGTGAACGCCAGTGTCTCACAGAAGGCAATGGAGTAGCCAAGATCACAGCTGCCTTTTTGACAGCTACAGGAGGAGGTCGCATAATCCAGTGGTCCCCAACCACCGGGCCGCAGAAGAATTGTTTATTAAAAAAAATATATATATATATATATATATTTATTTTTTATTAAATCAACATAAAAAACACAATATACACTTAAAATTAGTGCACCAACCACAAAAACGTCCCTTTTTCATGACAAAGAAGAAAAAAAAACAAAACAAAAAAAAAACGTCGCGGGACAAATTATTAACCGTTGACCGGTCCGCGGATACAAAAAGGTTGGGGACCACTGGCATTATCCACTCAAGTCTCCGGTAAGAGTCGACTTAATATCACAATTTTCCCATCCAAAAACTTGCTGGTTGACGTAGAGAAACATGTTCGCTTGACCACTCTGTGTTAAAGCTTCACAACAAACAAAGAAACACCGGCTGTGTTTCGGTGCTAAAGGCAGCTGCGATCCACCACTTTCCACTAACAGCAATCTTCTTTATAGTCTCCATTATTAATTAAACAAATTGCAAAAGATTCAGCAACACAGATGTCAAAATGACTGTAATTATGAGATTAAAAGAGACGACTTTCAGCCGTAAGTGGTGCTGGGCTAATATGTCCGCTACAACCCGAGATGTCACAAATACGCGACGTTTTCAACAAGAAACGCCGCGGGAAATTTTAAATTGTAATTTAGTAAACTAAACCGGCCGTATTGGCATGTGTTGCAACGTTAATATTTCATCATTAAGATGTGACTTTAAGGTTTTACTACTTACGTATAAAATACTACACGGTCTAGCTCCATCTTATCTTGCCGATTGTATTGTACCATATGTCCCGGCAAGAAATCTGCGTTCAAAGGATTCCGGCTTATTAGTGATTCCCAAAGCCCAAAAAAAGTCTGCGGGCTATAGAGCATTTTCTGTTCGGGCTCCAGTACTCTGGAATGCCCTCCCGGTAACAGTTCGCGATGCCACCTCAGTAGAAGCATTTAAGTCTCACCTTAAAACTCATTTGTATACTCTAGCCTTTAAATAGACTCCCTTTTTAGACCAGTTGATCTGCCGTTTCTTTTCTTTTTCTTCTATGTCCCACTCTCCCGTGTGGAGGGGGTCCCGTCCGATCCGGTGGCCATGTACTGCTCGCCTGTGTATCGGCTGGGGACATCTCTGCGCTGCTGGTCCGCCTACGCTTGGGATGGTTTCCTGCTGGCTCCGCTGTGAACGGGACTCTCGCTGCTGTGTTGGATCCGCTTTGGACTGGACTCTCGCGACTGTGTTGTATCCATTGTGGATTGAACTTTCACAGTATCATGTTAGATCCGCTCGACATCCATTGCTTTCCTCCTCTCTAAGGTTCTCATAGTCATCATTGTCACCGACGTCCCACTGGGTGTGAGTTTTCTTTGCCCTTATGTGGGCCTACCGAGGATGTCGTGGTGGTTTGTGCAGCCCTTTGAGACACTAGTGATTTAGGGCTATATAAGTAAACATTGATTGATTGATTGATCATTGATATATAAACTATCAGACTGCGTGGTCGCTAGTAGTGGGTTTCAGTAGGCCTTTAAAAAAATAAAACTTTCAAACTATGGCATGAATAACGAAAACTTACTTGGAACGAGAAAAGAGCATGGATCATGAGCATGGAAAAGAAGGGGGATGTCGCCAGGCTGACTGCCTGGCAACTGCAGGCTTAAATAGTGCTCTGGTGATTAACAGGTGCATGAGTCCAAGTGAATCAGGTGCGGGACATGACAGGTGCAAACTAATGAGTTGTCATGGTGACAAAAACAAAAAAAGAGTGCACAATGAGTCCAAAATCAAACAGAACGTGACCACAAAATATAACACATATTGTGTCCTCTTTTTGGGATTTCGTAAGCATACTTTACAGGCCTAAAGTTGCAATGTAATGTAGTCCAATAACATTTGTGCAGTTGTAGAAGCGGGGGGCATGCACGGACAGGTTGATGTGATGTAATGTGAAAAGCGGGACGAGCCAAACTGGAGGCGAGTGTTTCTAAAGTTTCCATTACAGCGCTGAGGAGAGCATTTGAAGGGTGTTTTGTCCGTTGGGTATTGCTGCTGCCCAAAGCTCTATCTGCTGCTCTCATTTACAAGGGGAGGCAGCCACACGCAGCCTGGCAATGGGAGGAAAAATAGGTTTTGGGAATGATGGATGTGCGATGGAAGCGAGCGCATTTACAAGTTGATTCCGGGAGCAGCTGCTAGCACCGGCGCGGTGATTTGAGGAGTGGAGTTCCACTCGGAGCTTTTTTTTTCCAGGATCAACTGGAGCTTTCCGAAGAGCCGAGCTTGCGCTTTTGGAAGACATACATTAGACGTGCTGATCCAACCAACACAATCGCGGGAAGCATCGCACAATACTTGCCGTTATTAGGGCTGCCTGGACAACTTTGAGCGGTGGAGCTAAGTAAAAGACCGGGGTAAAAGTCGGCCAATCAACGAGCGCACTCTGACAGGCGGGATGAGACCATATGGCAGTTGTTAAAAGCAAAGACATTTGTCACTGTGAAAAGGCGGAGCCGGCAGTCTGACAGCCTCGCCCAAGATGTCGGCGAGGAGGCGTGGACTGCGAGCAAGCAGCGAGGCAGGGCGCACCGGAATAGACCCCGCAAATATTATCAGATGCTTGGGTCGCCCAGCTGAGCACAATATAAAATCTCCTCTCACACCGTTTAAAAAGGGCAGCGGCCGTAAACGCCGGGGGGAGAGACAAAGAGAGAAGGAGCCAGAAGGAAGCGGATGCTGAACGAGAGTGAAGACGAAAACGCACGTGACTGAAAAGGAGTGGCAGAGGAACCGGGACACGTCGAGGCTGAAAAGCCACCCTTAGAGACTTTTTATTATTGAAAAAATAAAAGAAAGTCTAACCTGCGCCACAATGTCCTTCCTTGGTGGTCCTGAGGACCCGCACGACAGCAAAAGACTGTCACAGTCATTTCAAACAAACTTGGACGGATTCAGGAAGTTTAAACCACAATTTTAGCCCAAATGTTTGTGGTGTCTTCTCCTCAGCTGCAAGTGCTTGGGTTTTGTCAGATATAAGACAAGAGAGACAACTCCAAACCTCCTCCTTCTCCTTGAATAAGACGACGACTATGTTTACACTGCAGGCCAAAGTGGCCCAAATCTGATTTTTTCCAAACCCAACATGGGCGGTGAAGGCTCTCTGAATGGTACCTTTGATTGATCCATCCATTTTCTTCCGCTTATCTGAGCTCGGGTCACAGGGGCAGCAGCCTAAGCAGGGAAGCCCAGACTTTCCTCTCCCCATCCACTTCGTCCAGCTCTTCCCGGAGGATCCTGAGGCGTTCCCAGGCCAGCCGGGAGACATAGTCTTCCCAACATTGTCCTGGGTCTTCCTACTGGTTGGACGTGCCACAACCAACATACTTACCAGATGCCCGAAACCACCTCAACTGGCTGCTCTCGATGTGGAGGAGAAGAGGCTTTACTTTGACTTCCCCCCGGATGGCAGAGCTTCTCACCCTAGGGGAGAGCTCCGCCACCCGGCGGAGGAAACTAATTTCGACCGCTTGTACCCGTGATCTTGTCCTTTCGGTCATAACCCAAAGCTCATGACCATAGGTGAGGATGGGAACGTAGATCGGCCGGTAAATTGAGAGCTTCACCTTCCGGCTCAGCTCCTTCTTCACCACAACGGATCGATACAGCTGACGACGCCGCACCGATCCTTCTGTCGACCTCGCGATCCACTTTTCCTTCACTCGTGAACAAGACTCAGAGGTACTTGAACTCCTCCACTTGGGGCTGGGTCTCCTCCCCAACCCGGAGATGGCACTCCACCCTTTTCCGGGCGAGAACCATGGACTCGGACTTAGAGGTACTGATTCTCATCCGGGTCCAATTCCCATAAGCTATAAATTCTGATAGAGTTCCTTGTCTCTCTCTCTCTCTCTCCTCCTTCATGTAGCAGCGTAAAACTCTTCTCCTTTGTAATCTGATGTGATTTGAGTACTTAAATATTTTATTTATTGAATACGAACAATTCCAAAACATGATTAATCAAAACAGATTAATCATGCAATTTATTTTGACCCTCCATGATTGATTGAAACGTTTATTAGTAGATTGCACAGTTCAGTACATATTCCGTACAATTGACCACTAAATGGTAACACCCCAATAAGTTTTTCAACTTATTTTAAGTCGGGGTCCACATAAATCAATTCACATTAAATGGTATAGCTCAGTTGGTACAGTGGCCTTGCCAGCAACTTGAGGGTTGCAGGTTCGATTCCCGCTTACGCCATCCTAGTCATTGCCGTTGTGTCCTTGGGCAAGACACTTTACCCACCTGCTCCCAGTGCCACCCACACTGGTTTGAATGTAACTTAGATATTGGGTTTCACTATGTAAAGCGCTTTGAGTCACTAGAGAAAAAGCGCTATATAAATATAATTCACTTCACTTCAACTGCAGATGGTTAACTGAAAGGCTCATTTATTTATGAGTGCACAAAAAAATAAAAATGTACTCATTCAAATCACAATTTTTAGACATCCCAATTTTAAAACCGATTCATCATTTTCAAATCACTTAAAAAACAACTTAAAAAATAGGAATCCATTTTTTAAAAAAGGTTTTCAGGCTATCTCCGTGCAAACAGAAGTAGATTTACTAAATTTTAATCTGTTTTAAAAAAAAGTAATTACAATTACTACATCAAATAATACATTGCGAGAATTGGTTTGAAGTGGGAATAGATTTGTAATGGAATCGTCGCCCCAGGAATCGGATCAAACCAAAGAATCACACCCGCGTTAAACGGTCTGTGATGTCAATGCATACCAAGTCAGTGCAAAGATGAAGTAGGAGATTCAAACGATTGTGCACAAGGGCTAGGACTTTGGATAAAACTTGAGCAAAATAAAATTTAGCAAATTCAAAAGGTGTTACTTTTTGAAATTTAAAAAAATTTGCATTTGTGTCTGTTCAAGTTACAGTGGAACCTCGATTTACGAACCTAATTGGTTCTTAAACAGTGTTCGCAATTAGAAACGTTTGTATAAGGCAGGGGTTGGCAACCCCCGGCTCCGGAGCCATATGCGGCTCTTTGGCCACTCTGAAGTGGCTCAGCTGCACAATCGCCGACCCCCCCGATTGTTACGGGGGGATTCCGGTTCTCGGAGCCTCTTCCGGACATCACCCGGGGTCAAAATTCTTCGATTTTCACTCGGACAACAATATTAAGGGCGTGCCGTGATGGCTTTACTTTACATTTTGACGCGTTTCACAAATTAAAGAAGACAATGGGAGATGCAACCATTCTCGCGAATAACCGCTGGTGGTCACCCATAAAACAGTAATAAGGGTGTGCCATGAAGCCAGTGCCTTTAAAGCCTTCTACAACATGTACAGACATCTTGCCAGTCCAGTAAAATGTTGTATGTGGCTTCCGCAGATACACGTAGATGACTGCAAGGCATACTGGGTGACACAGAGTACACCGAAGGTTGTGATATAAGTAACTTTAACACTCTTACTAATATGCACCGCACTGTGAAACCACACCAAACAAGAATGACAAACATTTCAGGAGAACATCCTCACAGTAACACAGCATAAACGCAACACAACAAATACCCAGAATCCTTTGCTTCCATGACTATTCTTGACTATATTATACACCCCCGCCCACCTCAACCGACGCACGGAAGGGGGGGATAGCGGGTTTGGGTGCTAGCGGGTGTATAATATAGCCTGAAATAGTCATGGATTTATACAATTCTGGGTATTTGTTGTGTTGCGTTTATAATGTGTTACAGTGCGGATGTTCTCCAGAAATGTGTTTGTCATTCTTGTTTGGTGTGGGTTCACAGTGTGGTGCATATTAGTAAAAGTGTTAAAATTGTTTATATCACAACCATCAGCGTACTCTGTGTCACCCAGTATGCCTTGCAGTCGTGTACGTGTATCTGCGGAAGCCACATACGACATGTTACTGTACTGGCAAGCTGTCTGTACATGTTGTAGAAGGCGTCAAAGGCAATGGCTTCATGGCACGCCCTTATTACTGTTATATGGGTGACCACCAGCAGATATTCGCGAGAATGATTGTGGCTCCCTGTGTCTTCTTTAATTTATGAAATGGGTCAAATTGGCTCTTTGAGTGGTAAAGGTTGCCGACCCCTGGTATAAGGGGAAGGAATTTTCTCGACACATCCATCCATTTCCTACCGCTTGTCCCTTTTGGGGTCGCTGGAGCCTATCTCAGCTGCATTCGGGCGGAAGGTGGAGTACGCACCGGACAAGTCGCCACCTCATCGCAGAAACAATGAAAATATAAATATCGGGTTCCAGCCTTGACAAAAGTACGTACCTACCTACCAACAAATGAACACTAACGTTTTCTTTTTGAACAAATCAAATCAAAACAACAAGCTGAACTGTGTTTTATGTACACATATCTCCGGTGCCCTCACAAACGATTAGAAATCACATTAAATATATATATATATATATATCAAAACAGATATGCACACATATCTCCGGTGCCCTCACAAACGATTAGAAATCACATTAAATATATATATATATATATATATATATATATATATATATATATATATATATATATATATATATATATATATATCAAAACAAAACAGATATGCACACATATCTCCGGTGCCCTCACAAATGATTAGAAATAATAATTAATTAATTTTTTTAAAAATACATACACACATATTTAAAACAAGTAAAACCGGCTTTACATTGTCAACAACATATGAGCAGCTGATGGGAGACCCAGCTGAACCAGAACGAGAGATTGTGTCTTCTCCGCTGTGAGAAAAGTCCGCCTTGGCATTTTTTTTTTCCCCAAGATAATTCCGGTCTCATGACCATCACAAAAGTACTGTTTTATGGAGCTCGCTCCTTCAGTCTCTTCAATACGAGCAAGCACAAATTTGCTGCCGGCAAAGACACAAAATGAATGAATAAAAGGGTTCGTACACAAAAAGACATACTTGGCTGTAAATAGTTCATTGTAAGTTAGTTCTTCAGTATGTAGTTCCTGTGAGCGAGGTGATACTTCTGGTTCCAGAAACCTTGTTGTTGCTGTGTGATAAACACTGACATCTATTATTTATATAATGTTATTTTCAGCTGAAATGGACCATAAGGACCGGCCTGACCCTCATGAACTCTTTATTTACTATTTTCTGACTGTTGGACACTGTGGACAAAAGCCCAAATTTCTATGTAAAATCCAGTACACTTTGTTTTTAAATCATATTGTTTTGTATATCATTCACTTACACTTTAGTGGGAGACTACACAATACTATCCGTATTGTGTAGTTATAATTATATGCTTTTACTTGTAATTATATTGAGTTTGTGGACCCCAGGAAGATTAGTGGGTTGTTGTGGCAACCAGCTAATTGGGATCCTTAAAGGGGAACATTATCACAATTTCAAAAGGGTTAAAAACAATAAAAATCAGTTCCCAGTGGCATGTTGTATTTTCTGAAGTTTTTTAAAAAATTTTACCGGTCTCCGAATATCCCTAAAAAAAGCTTTAAAGTGCTTGATTTTCTCTATTTGAGACGCGACTATCCATTTCCCTGTGACGTCATACAGTGCTGCCAATGTAAACAAACAATGGCAGATACCACAGCAAGATATAGCGACATTAGCTCGGATTCAGACTCGGATTTCAGCGGCTTAAGCGATTCAACAGATTACGCATGTATTGAAACGGATGGTTGGAGTATGAAAGTATTGAAGAAGAAACTGAAGCTATTGAGCGAATAGCTATTGACGCTATTCATAGCCATAGCATGGCCGAATAGCTGCGTTAGCATCGCCGTAAAATGTGCGGACCAAACGATCAGGACTTTCGCATCTTTTGACACTGGAGCAACTTAAATCCTTTGATTGGTAAGTGTTTTTTCCGCATTAAATGTGGGTGGAAGGAAACGTAATATAGTTACAAATGCATCTGCATGTTATCCATACATCTCTGTGCCATGTCTGCTTTAGCACCGCCGGTAAATAGCATGTTAGCATCGATTAGCGTAGCATGTTAGCATCGATTAGCTGGCAGTCAACATCAACAAAACTCACCTTTGTGATTTCTGTGCCTTTATCGTTGCAAATGCATCTGCAGGTTATCCATACATCTCTGTGCCATGTCTGCTTTAGCACCGCCGGTAAATAGCATGTTAGCGTCGATTAGCGTAGCATGTTAGCATCGATTAGATGGCAGTTACGCCGCAACCAAATGTCTCATTAGCACATAAGTCAACATCAACAAAACTCACCTTTGTGATATCGTTGACTTTATCGTTGCAAATGCATCTGCAAGTTATCCATACATCTCTGTGCCATGTCTGTCATCGCCGGTAAAATGTGGAGACACTTTGGTACATTCAATGGGGGTCTGGCGGCAGATTTCTTGCCAGTGGTGCAACTTGAATCCCTCCCTGTTAGTGTTGTTACACCCTCCGACAACACACCGACGAGGCATGATGTCTCCAAGGTTCCAATAAATAGTCGAAAAAACGGAAAATAACAGAGCTGAGACCCCATGTTTACAATGTGTTGAAAATGGAAATGGCGGCTGTATTACCTCGGCGACGTCACGTTCTGACGTCATCCCCTCCAGAGCGATAAACAGAAAGGCGTTTAATTGACCAAAATTCATCCATTTAGAGTTCGGAAATCGGTTAAAAAATATATATATGGTCTTTTTTCTGCACCATCAAGGTATATATTGACGCTTACATAGGTCTGGTGATAAGGTTCCCCTTTAATAACACCGCGTACCTATAGGAAACTTTAGTTTTGGGAACTTAAAGTTCCTGAAATTTTTGGTGGAAAAAAGCTTGATTGCACTCATTAACAAAACACAGCTCATTAACATTAATTAACACAAAATGGTGTTTTCTTAGAGAGGCTTAAAAAACAATTATTATATTTATTACAGATTGATGGAAACTTTCTTTGAAATCGTAGCTTGACCGACAAGTTATACATTTTATATCAAGATGACAAGCAATCAATCAATGTTTATTTATATAGTCCTAAATCATGAGTGTCTCAAAGGGCTGCACAAGCCACAACAACATCCGCGGTTCAGCGCCCAAATAAGGGCAAGGAAAAACTCAAAACCCAGTGGGACCTCGATGAGAATGACTAAGCAGATATTTAAGTGTTTATTTTCCGACAACCCCCCCCCAAAAAAAATATTTAAAAACATTTAATAACATTAAATTGTCGATTGTGAAACATATGCAATTGAAAATGTTTGTCAAAATAGAAAGAAAAAATGCATTTAGCCACAAAGTGCCACATAAACATGTGGCCGATCACATAATCATAAAATATCCCTCATCTCTCCTGCTTGCTTCAACTTTCTTGTTGCTTCTTTTTGCACTCCTCTCCAAAATCTAAAACAATGGAATTGATCAACACAATGAATTTGAGGACCACGAAGAGACTACAGTCACAAGTTTTAAATTGTTTTTGGTCGCTTAACCCTTGTGTAATGTTCATATTGTGGGTCTGATGGACCCATTGCATTTTGTGGCTTTTAATGCCTCACAAACAAACTGTTTTATGTTACAATACTGAACGGATGTTTACCTTATCCCAATAGACATCTGTTCAGTATTTTAACATAAAAGTATTGGATTGTGAGGCATTAAAAAAGCCACAAAATGCAACGGGTCTGCTCTCATTTTCTCGCACATTTCACCTTATGATGTTTTGTGTACATGCATGCTGTTCTCCTGTCTAGGCCTGCTGTGTGTGTGTGTGTGTGTGTGGTACACAGAACATCAATTTCCACATTTCCATTAGCCCTGGGTCCAGTGGACCCAAACATCTTATATGTAATAGAAATGTGTAGAGGGAGTGTATGGTGTGTGGTCATTAAATATGTATTCTGATAAATGTTCTTCACAGAAAATGAGCCAAAGTCAGTAAATCTCAGTTTAAAAAACTATTTGTATCATTTTCTTTCAATAAAAAATTAAAAACGGGTCCCACAGACCCGAACACCCCACAACGATGTGGCAGGCAACCGACAAATGAAGTCGAAGCATTTAAGTCCCATCTTAAAACTCATTTGTATACTCTAGCCTTTAAATAAACCCCCTTTTTAGACCAGTTGATCTGCCCTTTCTTTTCTCCTCTGCCACCCTCTCCCTTGTGGGGGAGGGGGACAGAGATGACAGGGGAACCTTTTCTGCTGCAGCCTACCTCAGCCATCGCAGTCGTTGTGGTAGTTCTTAAAATCTACCGTCTTCCGCCTGCTCCGCCGTTGAGGTCTTCACCGTATCCCAGGCTAGGGAGCAGTCAGGTACTAGACCTTTGCCAAGGGCCACTTGGGGTAACAGTAGTAAAAGGGGTTAACCTCCTCGTGCCCCAAGACCCCTGTAGAGGAGCCTACACTGCCTAGGACCAGATAGTTAATCCAAACTAGTGGACGGATTTGGATAACATTTTTCTGAAAATGTCCGAAATAGTCCCTTGAACGAATCCTGTTTTTAGTCGCATTATTATTCATATCCGAGCTTGACATTAATTTTTTTTCACCATACTGTATAGACCAGTGATTCTCAAACTGTGGTACGCTACCCCTCTCCTTGTGGGGGAGGAAGGGGGCACAGGTCCCGTGGCCATGGATGAAGTGCTGACTGTCAGAGTCGGGACCCGGGGTGGACTGCTCGCCTGTGCATCGGTTGGGAACAAATCTGTGCTGCTGACCCGTCTTCGCTTGGGATGGTCTACTGCTGGCCCCACTATGAACTGGTCTCTCACTATTATGATGGATCCACTATGGACTGGACTCTCACTATTATGTTAGATCCACAATGGACTGGTCCCTCACTATTATGTTGGATCCACTATGGACTGGACTCTAATTATTATGTTAGATCCACTATGGACTGGTCTATTACTATTATGTTAGATCCACTATGGACTGGACTCTCACTATTATGTTAGATCCACAATGGACTGGACTCTCTCTATTATGTTAGATCCAGTATGGACTGGACTCTCACTACTATGTTTGATCCACTACGGACTGGACTCTCACTATTATGTTAGATCCACTATGGACTGGACTCTCACTATTATGTTGGATCCACTATGAACTGGTCTCTCAGTATTATGTTAGATCCACTATGGACTGGACTCTCACTACTATGTTTGATCCACTATGGACTGGACTCTCACTATTATGTTAGATCCACTATGGAGTGGACTCTCACTATTATGTTGGATCCACTATGGACTGGACTCTCACTATTATGTTGGATCCACTATGGACTGGACTCTCACTATTATGTTAGATCCGCTATGGACTTGACTCTCACTATTATGTTAGATCCACTATGGACTGGACTCTTACTATTATGTTAGATCCACTATGGACTGGATTCTCACAATTATGTTGGATCCACTATGGACTGAACTCTCACTATTATGTTAGATCCACTATGGACTGGACTCTCACTATTATGTTAGATCCACTATGGACTGGACTCTCTATTATGTGAGATCCACTATGGACTGGACTCTCACTATTATGTTAGATCCACTATGATCTGGACTCTCACCATTGTTAGATCCACTATGGACTGGACTCTCACTATTATGTTAGATCCACTATGGACTGGTCTCTCACTATTATGTTGGATCCACTATGGACTGGATTCTCACAATTATGTTGGATCCACTATGGACTGGACTCTCACTATTATGTTAGATCCACTATGGACTGGACTCTCACTATTATGTTAGATCCACTATGGACTGGACTCTCTATTATGTGAGATCCACTATGGACTGGACTCTCTATTATGTGAGATCCACTATGGACTGGACTCTCACTATTATGTTAGATCCACTATGATCTGGACTCTCACCATTATGTTAGATCCACTATGGACTGGTCTCTCACTATTATGTTTGATCCACTATGGACAGGACTCTTACTATTATGTTAGATCCACTATGGACTGGACTCTCACTATTATGTTAGATCCACTATGGACTGGACTCTCACTATCATTTTAGATCCACTATGAACTGGTCCCTCACTATTATGTTAGATCCACAATGGACTGGACTCTTACTATTATGTTAGATCCAATATGGGCTGCACTCTCACCATTATGTTAGATCCACTATGGACTGGACTCTCATTAATATATTAGATTCACTATGGACTGGTCTCTCACAATTATGTTTGATCCACTATGGACAGGACTCTCACTACTATGTTAGATCCACTATGGACTGGTCTCTCACTATTATGTTGGAGCCACTATGGACTGGACTCTCACTATTATGTTAGATTTACTATGGACTGGACTCTTACTATTATGTTAGATCCACTATGGACTGGACTCTCACTATTATGTTAGATCCACTATGGACTGGTCTCTCACTATTATGTTGGATCCACTATGGACTGGACTCCCACTATTATGTTAGATCCACTATGGACTGAACTCTCACTATTATGTTAGATCCACTATGGACTGGACTCTTACTATTATGTTAGATCCACAATGGATTGGACTCTCACACTATTATAAAAGATCCATGATGGATTGGACTCTCACACTATTATGTTAGATCCACTATGGACTGGACTCTCACTATTATGTTAGATCAACTATGGACTGGTCTCTCACCATTATTTTAGATCCACTATGGACTGGACTCTCACTATTATGTTAAATCCACTATGGACTGGACTCTCACAATATTATGTTAGACCCACTCGACGTCCATTGCTTTTGGTCTTCCCTGGGGGGTTGCCCTCATATGCCGTCCTCTCCAAGGTTTCTCATAGTCATTCACATCGACATCCCACTGGGGTGAGTTTTTCCTAGCCCTTTTGTGGGCTCTGTACCGTGGATGTGGTTGTGGCTTGTGCAGCCCTTTGAGACACCTGTGATTTAGTGCTATATAAATAAACAATGATTGATTGATGTGGCGGGCCAGATTTGTTTCCCGGACTTAGAGTTTGACGCCTGTGCAATAGACTGTTGTGATACCAAATAGTTGAAAAAAAAATCTAAATAAATAAAGTGAATCCGGGACCTTTAATGGGAACATGATGGACGTGCCAATCACCCAACGCCAACGCCAGCTCGGCGCCAGTTTGTCAGCAAACACGGCGTGAGGTGTACTTGATGACAGTGGTTAGGAGCCAGCTGAGTGACAAGTATACATCAGCCTTGATCTCTCTTTATATTTCAAAGCCGCCACTTTGTCACACCGTCATTTCGCTTCTGTGGCTTTGTGGAGTGAAGATGAAAAAGCGAGTGAGACAAAGGCTAAATTGCTTCTCTCGATGAATCAGCCAGACGGGCGGCGTGGAGAACGCGGCGCCATAAAAGGCGGCCCGCTCGGGGTCTTTCGGATTGTTCGCCCGGCCGCCGCATTTACAGCATTAGTCACATGACTGCTCCGGTCAGTGCCTGACGGAGAACCTTGCAGAGACGACCCATTTCTTTTCGCCGCCCGCCTCAGTCTCTGGCCAGGACTCTCACTCTTTATAATGAGGTCAGTGGGGATGCAATCATGGCCAACATGAATTCAGGACCAAGAAAAGTTCGGAGTTCCAGGTAAATGAAAATTCCCCCGCAGATCCCTCAATATGCTGTGCTGTGAAACGGGGGAGGGTTCATCACGAGCAGCATCCGCACAGGATGAAAGTGTATTGGTGAACTTCATTTTTCCATTAGGAACTAATTTATGGAAATTTTACGCCTATTTCTACACACACCCAGGACTGATCACTTGTCAATACCAGTCTAAGAAAAAGTACAATGGTGTCAGGTTCAAACACTGATGACATCTATTAATCGGACAAGAAGCAAGGAATCATGCAGAGACAGAGTTCAATTTAGCTCATGAGGAGAACGCATGGCGCTGCACACTTAGTCACAGTCTCGCCCTACGCTCTAAGGTTCAGCTCCTGCGTCCCTCTTTTATTTTTGTTTTCCCCAGAGTTCCATAGTCAACATCACTGAGGCTGCCTCTAAAACAGGGGTGTTAAACTCAAATACAGAGTGGGCCAAAATTTAAAACTGAACAAAGCCGCGGGCCAAGGTTGAACAAATTAACCTTTTAATAGGGACCCAAACAAGTTTTGCATTGAATATTAAACATCCATCCATCCATTTTCTACCGCTTATTCCCTTTTGGGGTCGCGGGGGGCGCTGGCGCCTATCTCAGCTACAATCGGGCGGAAGGCGGGGGTACACCCTGGACAAGTCGCCAACTTATCGCAGGGCCAACACAGATAGACAGACAACATTCACACTCACATTCACACACTAGGGCCAATTTAGTGTTGCCAATCTACCTATCCCCAGGTGCAAGTCTTTGGAAGTGGGAGGAAGCCGGAGTACCCGGAGGGAACCCACGCATTCACGGGGAGAACATGCGAACTCCACACAGGAAGATCCCGAGCCTGGATTTGAACCCAGGACTGCAGGAACTTCGTATTGTGAGGCAGACGCACTAACCCCTCTTCCACCGTGAAGCCCTGAATATTAAACAAGCAATGCTTATGTAGCTTTATAGTCACATACAAAATCGAGTTTCAAATTATAATAATGAGTAAAAAATATCAATGGCATATCAAATAAAATGCAAATAAAAATCAGGGGAGCGGGGTTTGCTGGTAGCGGGGGTATATATTGTAGCGTCCCGGAAGAGTTAGTGCTGCAAGGGGTTCTGGGTATTTCTTCTGTTGATTTTCTGTTGTGCTACGGTGCAGATGTTCTCCCGAAATGTGTTTGTCATTCTCGTTTGGTGTGGCTTCACAGTGTGGCGCATATTTGTAAAAGTGTTAAAGTTGTTTATACGGCCACCCTCAGTGTGACCCTTATGGCTGTTGATCAAGTATGCCTTAAATTCACTTGTGTGTGTTAAAGCATCATATATTATGTGACTGGACCGGCACGTTGTTTGTATGGCGGAAAAGCGGACGTGACGACAGGCTGTAGAGGACGCTGAAGGCACGCCCCCAATATTGTTGTCTGGGTGGAAATCGGGAGAAATTCGGAAGAATGTTTGCTCCGGGATATTTTCGGGAGGGGCACTGACGTGACGGAATGGGTTGTCTTGTGATTTCGCCTTGTCCCCGCTTCGTCTGCGTGTTGTCATCTTATCTGTTAGCGGGCTATAACAAAGATAACTTCTGAGGCTGAGGCCACCCCTCAGACAAAAAGTTTTGTCCTTGCATAGATTAGTAAAAGTCTAACTTGAGCACAATAGCTAATAACAGACTTCAAGCATACTAAAGTTAGTGTGATAATATATACATAATTATTCTAACAAATGGCCCTGGGTTGGTTTATACCTTATCCCTCACTCAAAGTGTGAGTGAAGAACACACTTCTGACCTTATAAGTACGGATGAGCCAGAAAGAGATGATGCAGTATTATCTGCTCACAGATGCAACCTGGTGGTTGTTTAAGCACATTGCAGCTAGTCCTGGATAGTCCAGACTCCATAACGGCACACACCCCAATTTCACCTATTTGGGTTAAAAATATTTTTTGCAAACCAGTAATTATAGACTGCAAATGACTTGTTGTTGTAGAGTGTCGGTGCCATCTGGAGCTTGGCGGAGTAACCGTGTAATACTCTTCCATATCAGTAGGTGGCAGCCGGTAGCTAATTGCTCTGTAGATGTCAAAAACAGGAGGAGGCAGCGTACGGGTAAAAAGGTATCTAATGCTTAAACCAAAAATAAACAAAATGTGAGTGCCCCTAAGAGAAGGCATTGAAGCTTAGGGAAGGCTATGCAGAACGGAACTAAAACTGAACTGGCTACAAAGTAAACAAAAGCAGAATGCTGGACGACAGCAAAAACTTACTGTAGACCAAAGACGGCGTCCACAATGTACATCCCAACATGACATGACAATTAACAACGTCCCCACAAAGAAAGATCAAAACAACTGAAATATCACTCACAGATAGATAGATAGATAGATAGATAGATAGATAGATAGATAGATTCCTTCAGGAGAGTTCTCTCAGAAAAAATTTAAATTCTAGCAGCAGTGTACATAATTGAGATCGAATTTAAAAAGTAAAAAAGCAAATAATGGGGGTATAAATGGAAACAAAATAGAAAACTATTGCAATAAGAATAAAATATAACAGTAAAATAAGAATATAACAAGAGAAACTAGGCCGTAGTGACCATGTTATGAAAAGGATTGCACTGTTATTGTTTTGCATCTCCTGTCATCCTAGTAAATGAAATTTAACTGCTCAAGGAAAATACCCAAAAAAACAGAAAAAGCCACCAAAATAGGAGCGCTAGACAAGAACTAAAACAGTACACAGGAAAACAGCAAAAAACACAAAAAAATAAGTCACGGTGCGATGTGACGGGTCGTGACAGTACACCTACTTTGAGACAAGAGCTATAGTGATGCATGGTTGGTTATGGTTTTAATCAGGGGTGTCCACACTTTTTCTGCAGGCGAGCTACTTTTCAATTGACCAACTCGAGGGGATCTACCTCATTTATATATATCATTTATATTTATTTATTTATGAAAGAGACATTTTTGTAAACAAGTTAAATTTGTTTAATGATAATACAAGCATGTGTAACACATATAGATGTCTTTCTTTCACAAAGACAAGAACATAAGTTGGTGTATTACCTGATTCTGATGACTTGCATTGATTGGAATCAGACAGTAATGATGATAACGCCCACATTTTCAAATGGAGGAGAAAAAAAGTTGTCCTTTCTGTACAATACCACATGAAAGTGGTTGGTTTTTGGCATCTAATTCATCCAGCTTCCATACACTTTACAAGAAAAACATTGGCGGCAAATTCCGTAGCTTGCTTGATTGACATTCACGGCACCCGAGGGTCTTGTGAGATGACGCTGGCTGCTGCCAGTTCATTATTATGAAAAAATGACAGAGAGGAAAGCGAGAAACACTTTTTATTTCAACAGACTTTAGCGCCGTCCCTTCCGTCAAAACTCTAAAGGCCGACTGCACATTTCCTATCTTCATAATAAAAGCCCTGCTTCATGCTGCCTGCGCTAACAAAATAAGAGTCTCGAAAAGCTGGCGTGCACAAGTGATGTGCACGCCAGCTTTCTGAGGGATCGCTTGTGCACGCCAGTTTTCCGAGACTCTGTATTTAGTTAGCGCAGGCAGCATGAAGCAGGGCTTTTATTGTGAAGATAGGAAATGTGCAGTCGGCCTTTAGAGTTTTGACGGAAGGTACGGCACGAGAGTCTGTTGAAATAAAAAGTGTTTCTCGCCTTCCTCTCGGTCATATTTTCATAATAATGATCTTGCAGCAGCCAGCGTCATCTCACAAGACCCTCCGGTACCGTGAATGTCGTTTAAGTGACGTCTTGGTGAAGATTGATGATCACTAATTTTTAGGTCTATTTTTTTTAAAAGCCTGGCTGGAGATCGCCTGACACACCCCCCGCGGTCGACTGGTAGCTCGCGATCGACGTAATGGGCACCCCTGGTTTAAATCATCCATCCATCCATCCATTTTCTACCGCTTATTCCCTTTTGGGATCGTGGGGGCGCTGGCGCCTATCTCAGCTACTATCGGGCAGTATCATCGCAGTATGTGTAGAAATATTTTTTTTATAATTCAATCACTGGTTTGAATCAGTGGTCCCCAACTGGGAATGTACAAAAAAAAAAATTGTTTTGTTTTTTAAAATTATTAAAACAACATAAAAAACACAATATATAGATTATATATCAATATTGATTAATACAGTCTGCAGGGATACAGTCCATAAGCACACAAGATTGTATTTCTTTATGAAAAAAAAAAAAAAAAAAAAAAAAAAAAAAAACAGTACATGGGACACATTTTCAAGCATTGACCGGTCCGCAGCTACAAAAAGGTTGGGGACCTCTGGTTTGAATTCATATCCAACAACTGCGAAAATAACTTTTTTCTGTCAACTGAGTTTTGTTTTTTAATGATTTCTGCTGGCGGTTTGCCTCCAGATTTTTGCAACGCAAAAAATGTGCCGTGGCTCAAAAAATGGTGGAAAAAACTTCCTTAAAGGGGAACATTATCACCAAACCTATGCAAGCGTCAATATATACATTGATGGTGCAGAAAAAAGACCATGTTTTGTTTTAACCCATTTCCGAACTCTAAATGGGTGAATTTTGGCAAATTAAACGCCTTTCTGTTCATCGGTCTTTTAGCGATGACGTCAGAAGGTGACGTCACCGAGGTAACACACCCGCCATTTTCATTTTCACATTACAAACACCGGGTCTCAGCTCTGTTATTTCCCGTTTTTTCTACTATTTTTTGGAACCTTGGAGACATCATGCCTCGTCGGTGTGTTGTCGGAGGGTGTAACAACACTAACAGGGAGGGATTCAAGTTGCACCACTGGCAAGAAATCTGCCGAAAGACCCCCATTGAACGTGCCGGAGTGTCTGCACATTTTACCGGCGATGCTAAGACAGACATGGCACAGAGATGTATGGATAACCTAAAGATGCATTTGCAACGATTAAGTCAACAAAATCACAAAGGTGAGTTTTGTTGATGTTGTTGACTTACGTGCTAATCAGACATATTTGGTCAGGGCATGCCAGCTAATCGATGCTAACATGCTACGCAAATCGATGCTAACATGCTATTTACGCTAGCTCTATGTACATTTGAAACTAGATACCCACATTTAATGCGAAACAAACACTTACCAATCGACATATTTAAGTTGCTCCAGTGTCACAAGATGCGAAAGTCCTGATCGTTTGGTCCGCACATTTTACCGGCGATGCTAATAAGGCAGCCATGCTATGGGCCACTTCATTAGGTACACCCATGCTTTGGTCGCATAGCGTCAATAGCTATTCGCTCAATAGCTTCAGTTTCTTCTTCAATTTCGTTTTTGCTATCTGCCTCCATACTCCGACCATCTGTTTCAATACATGCGTAATCTGTTGAATCGCTTAAGCCGCTGAAATCCGAGTCTGAATCCGAGCTAATGTCGCTATATCTTGCTGTGGTAACCGCCATGTTGTTTGTATTGGCAGCACTGTATGACGTCACAGGGAAATGGATAGTCGCATCGCAAATAGTGAAAATCAAGAACTTTAAATATTTTTTTAGGGATATTCCGGGAGGTGTAAAATTTTGAAAAAAACTTTGAAAAATAAAACAAGCCACTTGGCACTGATTTGTATTGTTTTTAACCCTTTTGAAATTGTGATAATGTTCCCCTTTAACGCTTCAGTCACACGCAGGATTCTCACAGGAATGAGGATAAATTACAACCTTATGAGTGGAAGTACAATACCAGCCATTTTTTAATGCACTCAATGTTCGATATAAGGCAACGTCCTATAAAACGCGATCATGGACCCTGAATTTACACCATCATCACGTTATTTTTTTTCAACAAACGATCTTGTGTTTACAATTTTCCACAGTAAATCTTTATGAAACTTTTCGAAAAAGATAAGATAAAAACATTATGGACCCAGTGATGTTCAAAGCTAAAATAAAAAAGGGTAAAAAAATAAATAATGATTTCTGTATGTAATACGATTTCAGGAGTATGTAATTTGTAAACCCCAATTATCCTGTTATTGTGTATCTCTTTAAAAAGGGACAAGACTACACACTGCACATTTTGGAAGTGACATTTTTTCCTAAAAATGTCACCAGCACTCACAATAGGCAAGACATTGTCAGTACTGACCAAATTATGTTGGGTATCAAAGAAATAATAATAATAATAATAAAAAAAACAAGGTGTCATATTCCCTGGCAGGGAAACAAACACTTAAAGAACACTCAAAGAGGACTCCGCCAATCTGCTTATGGTAATGTTACATTTGTTTACGCCAACAAATTAAGTATGCCTTGCAGACACACTGCAAAAAGTCAGTGTTGAAAAACAAAAAAGAAAAAATACAAACATTAGGGGTATTTTATTTGACCTATGCAAAATTATCTGCCAATCGAAAAAGACAATTTGGCTTGTCAAGACTTTCCAAAAGAAGTAAAATTAACTTACCTCAATGGACCCAAAAATACTTTAAAATAAGTATATTTTCACTAATAACTAGTGCACTTTTCTTGGCAGAAAAAAAAAAAGAAATTTTTGCTTAATTTGTTAAATAAATATTCTTAAAGGGGAACATTATCACCAGACCTATGTAAGCGTCAATATATACCTTGATGGTGCAGAAAAAAGACCATATATTTTTTTTACCGATTTCCGAACTCTAAATGGGTGAATGTTGGCGAATTAAACGCCTTTCTGTTTATCGCTCATGTGGCCCTTCAGTGGAAACGGACACCGTATGATGCCTCTAAGAAGTGATGAAAATTATTGGATGAGTGGCGTTCAATTATTGTCAACCCGATCTGTGTCAAACTGTCAACAAAAAAATAAAAGCAGCACGGAACTGTAAAAGGCTACGAAGCGAAGGCGAGAGAAAACATGAACTGTGCCTGCCCGGGCCCCCGCGGTCCCCGTGGTGATGTGCAAAGCACTTAACCTGCCAGCGGGGCGCTCGGCGGGGCTTCCACCTGAACACGGTGCCTGTCACGGGAAGAACATCCTCTCGGGGCGTTCCAAACAAAAGGTCCGTGCGCACGCCAGGGCCCGGGCGCCGGGCGTCCACCTCTGCACTTACGCAACAAGACAAACGGCGACAGGCGGTTGCGCTGAGCTGGACAAAAAAGACGTGCCGGTGGGACGTCGGAACACGTGACCGCCGCGCACGCTTTCCTGCCATCATTGTGTGGGATGAAGAAAGGCTAAGAGTCGCTTGTTCTGCCATGGCCGGAGGAATATGCGGCAAGTACATCAGAGGAAATGTCGAAACGCGCGCCTGGAGTGACGATTAGCGCCGTGAGAGCGAATAATCCAAACATGGATGACTAATTCAGCGTAAAGCATATAATTATCTTTATATATACGAGCTGGGCTGCAAAAGAAGCAATTGTGTGAATGTGGGCAGGAAGCGTTGAGATTAATGCTATCATCCTGTACATGGCTTAACTTGTTTATGCTTTTTGGGGCTACTTCAACATTGCTCGGTCGAATAAAATGGTCCTCAACCGTGCAAAAGTATGTTTTTGTTTATTTAAAGGCCTCCTGAAATGAGATTTTCTTATTTAAACGGGGATAGCAGGTCCATTCTATGTGTCATACTTCATCATTTCGCCATATTGCCATATTTTTGCCGAAAGGATTTAGTAGAGAACATCGACGATAAAGTTCGTAACTTTTGGTCGCTGATAAAACAGCCTTGCCTTGACCGGAAGTAGCAGACGATGTGCGAGTGACGTCACGGGTTGTGGGGCTCCTCACATCCTCACATAGTTTACAATCATGGCCACCAGCAGCTAGAGCGATTCGGACCGAGAAAGCGACGATTTCCCCATTAATTTGAGCAAGGATGAAAGATTCGTGGATGAGGATATTGAGATTGAAGGACTAAAAACAAAAAAGGCGAGGGCACGGAGCAATTCAGATGTTATTAGACACATTTACTAGGATAATTCTGGAAAATCCCTTATCTGCTTATTGTGTTACCAGTGTTTTAGTGAGATTACATAATACCTGAAAGTCGGAAGGGTGTGTGGTGTCAGGGTCAAATACCATGAGACGTTATAAAGACACAAAAACAGAGAATAGAAGACAAACCAGTGATTGCTTTTCTCGTACGAGGAGAGAAACTGGAGCCAGTTGTCAGTTACAGGCTCCCAATTTACTCTGAAACTTTCTCCAGTCTCCTCGCCTTTTTAATTAATTTAGAGAAGCCCTTTCAGTACAAGCACACACACACACCTGTGTGGGATACCAAACCCCTGTGCAGAGAACTAAACACAGGCAAATACATAGCAATAAAAGGATTAGCAACTTCCTGCATTGTGTTGGCCCATCTGCAAATTCCTCCTTTAAGTGGGTAGGTCAACTTAAGTTCAATCTAAGCCAAGTTTCATTTATACTTGTCTACACAATGCGCAAAACAGTCATATGTGAATAGAAATGAGATAACTTATTTACAATTAATCCAACATGTGGCCACGGGTGTGGTGATCGCCAGTGTCTCCGTTGGGAGAAGTTAATAGTCCGCTCATAACTACTACGGTAAGAGCCGACTTATCACCACAATTTTCTCACCGAAACCTGCCGGTGGGGCGGTATACCACGGTTGGTAGAGCAGCCGTGCCAGCAACTTGAGGGTTGCAGGTTCGATTCCCGCTTCCGCCATCCTAGTCACTGTCGTTGTGTCCTTGGGCAAGACACTTTACCCACCTGCTCCCAGTGCCACCCACACTGGTTCAAATGTAACTTAGATATTGGGTTTCACTATGTAAAGCGCTTTGAGTCACTAGAGAAAAGCGCTATATAAATATAATTCACTTCACTTCACATGTGGTTGGGATCCATGTTCGCTTGACTGCTCTGATCCATAATAAAGCTTCACCTTCAGGAATTTTAAACAAGGAATCACCGTGTGTTTGTGTGGCTAGAGGCTAAAAGCTTCCCACCTCCATCTTTCTACTTTGACTTCTCCATTATTAATTGAACAAATTGCAAAAGATTCAGCAACACAGATGTCAGGAATATTGTTTGATTATGCGATTAAAGCAGACTACTTATAGCTTGGATCGGGCTGGAAGAACATGTCCGCTACAACCGGAGACGTCAAACGCACGCGTCATCATATTTATCGTGAATTGGTTAAAGTTAAACGTTAAAGCACCACTGATAGTCTCACACACACACACACACACACACACTAGGTGTGATGAAATTATCCTCTGCATTTGACCCATCCCCTTGTTCACCCCCTGGGAGGTGAGGGGAGCAGTGAGCAGCAGCGGCGGCCGCGCCCGGCGATGATTTTAGTGATTTAACCCCCAATTCCAACCCTTGATGCCAAGTTTGTCAAGCAGGGAGGTAATAATTCCCATTTTTATAGTCTTTGGTATGACTCGGCCGGGGTTTGAACTCACGACCTACCGATCTCAGGGCGGACACTCCAACCACAAGGCCACTTGGCATTATGTCGATTTTAAAAATTCAAGTTAAGTTAAAGTATCAATGATTGTCACACACACACTAGATGTGATGCAATTATCCTCTGCATTCGACCCAACCCCTTGTTCTACCCCTTGGGATGTGAGGGGAGCAGTGAGCAGCAGCCTTGTGGTTAGAGTGTCCGCCCTGAGATCGGTAGGTCATGAGTTCAAACCCCGGCCAAGTCAAACCAAAGACTATACAAATGGGACCCAGTACCTCCCTGCTTGACACTCAGCATCAAAGGTTGGAATTGGGGGTTAAATCACCAAAAACGATTCGCGGGCGCGTGCCACCGCTGCTGCTGACTGCTCCCCTCACCACCCAGGGGGTGATCAAGGGTGATGGGTCAAATGCAGAAGAGTAATTTCACCACACCTAGTGTGTGTGTGACTATCATACTTTAACTTTCAAACACAACATAATCGTATCGAGCTACACGGTCTAGCTCCAGCCTATCTTGCCGATTGTATTGTACCATATGTCCCGGCAAGAAATCTGCGTTCAAAAGATTCCGGCTTATTAGTGATTCCTAGAGCCCAAAAAAAGTCTGCGGGCTATAGAGCGTTTTCCGTTCGGGCTCCAGTACTCTGGAATGCCCTCCCGGTAACAGTTCGAGATGCTACCTCAGTAGAAGCATTTAAGTCTCACCTTAAAACTCATCTGTATACTCTAGCCTTTAAATAGACCTCCTTTTTAGACCAGTTGATCTGCCGCTTCTTTTTTTTCTCCTATGTCCCCCCCCTCCCTTGTGGAGGGGGTCCGGTCCGATGACCATGGATGAAGTACTGGCTGTCCAGAGTCGAGACCCAGGATGGACCACTCGTCGAGACCCAGGATGGACCGCTCGCCTGTATCGATTGGGGACATCTCTACGCTGCTGATCCGCCTCCACTTGGGATGGTTTCCCATGGACGGGACTCTCGCTGCTGTCTTGGTTCCGCTTCGAACTGAACTCTCGCGGCTGTGTTGGAGCCACTATGGATTGAACTTTCACAGTATCATGTTAGACCCACTCGACATCCATTGCTTTCGGTCCCCTAGAGGGGGAGGGGGGGTTGCCCACATCTGAGGTCCTCTCCAAGGTTTCTCATAGTCAGCATTGTCACTGGCGTCCAACTGGATGTGAATTCTCCCTGCCCACTGGGTGTGAGTTTTCCTTGCCCTTTTGTGGGTTCTTCCGAGGATGTTGTAGTCGTAATGATTTGTGCAGTCCTTTGAGACATTTGTGATTTGGGGCTATATAAATAAACATTGATTGGTTGATTGATATATGATTTGTGCTGGTATCGTCAATATTGGTATTGGCCAATACTCAAGGCTCCAGTATCGGCACTGTATCGTATCTAAAAGAGCCCGATTATATAGTGATATGTTAGGTTGATTGGAATCTATTGTTCATGAGATAAAAATATAGACCTGGAAGCTTTCATAAACCATGAGGTCATCCAACAATAAAAAAATAAAAAAAAGTTTAGTTTTTTTTTTTTGAGACGTGGCCTGAGAGGAGGTCTGGTTTTGGAGATGATAGTTCAGTCACCGGGCGACTTATTTTCTTTCAAAAAACTAAACAAAAAGAGAGAGAGAGAGAGAGAGAGAGAGAGAGAGAGAAAAAAAAATACCCTTTGGTCGTTTACCACAGACCAGGAGAGTGTCTCATAAACTTGATATAAATTATGAAAAGAGCTTCCAGGCTGTCTTCATTTATTGACATCAGGGGGAGTGTGTGTGTGTGTGTGTGTGTGTGTGTGTGTGTGTGTGTGTGTGTGTGTGTGTGTTGTTTTTAAGTCCAAAAGCAAGGTTGCTGCTGGATTTATTTCATGTGATCGCCTCAATGCTTGTTTAGTACTAAAAGATGCGCACAGTGAAGATGAGACTGGCGACCTCATAGGCTTCGCTACACGTCCCCAAATATACACACACTAGCCTGAAGGTCAGCTAATTATCTCTGCATTTTTTTTCTTGTCACTAAAAAGGACATTGTGTCAACATGCAGCCAGCAAAGATGCCATGTGGCTATATTTCATCCCTTTTGGGGTCGCGGGGGGCTATCTATTTGCTATTTCTATGCGGAAAAACTCCCATGGTACTGTGGAGAGGCGGAGCCGGCGACCATGCAGCGAGGCAGGGCACGCTGGATGCCCAAGATGGCGGCGAGGAGGCGGAGAATGCGGCCGAGCGGAGAGGCGGGGCGTGCCGGGAGCGACGCCGCAGTCAAATGCAGGTGCGTGGATCGCGCACCGGTTCTCAAATAAAAGGGGAACAATATCACAATTTCAAAAGGGTTAAAAACAATAAAAATCAGTTCCCAGTGGCTTGTTGCATTTTTTGAAGTTGTTTTCAAAATTTTACCGGTCTCCGAAAATCCCTAAAAAAAGCTTTAAAGTGCTTGATTTTCGCTATTTGCGATGCGACTATCCATTTTACTGTGACGTCATACGGTGCTGCCAATGTAAACAAACTACGGCGAACACCACAGCGAGATATAGCGACATTAGCTCGGATTCAGACTCGGATTTCAGCGGCTTAAGCGATTCAACAGATTACGCATGTATTGAAACAGATAGTTGTAGTATGAAAGTATTGAAGAAGAAACTGAAGCTATTGAACGAATAGCTATTGACGCTATTCATGGCCATAGCAAGGCCGAATAGCTGCTTTAGCATCGCCGGTAAAATGTGCGGACCAAACGATCAGGACTTTCGCATCTTGTGACACTGGAGCAACTTAAATCCGTCGATTGGTAAGTGTTTTTTTCGCATTAAATGTGGGTGGAAGGAAACGTAATATAGTTGCAAATGCATCTGCATGTTATCCATACATCTCTGTGCCATGTCTGCTTTAGCACCGCCGGTATATAGCATGTTAGCATCGATTAGCGTAGCATTTTAGCATCGATTAGCTGGCAGTCAACATCAACAACACTTAACTTTGTGATTACTGTGACTTTATCGTTACAAATGCATCTGCAGGTTATCCATACATCTCTGTGCCATGTCTGCTTTAGCACCGCCGGTAAATAGCATGTTAGCGTCGATTAGCATAGCATGTTAGCATCGATTAACTGGCAGTCACGCCGCGACCAAATATGTCTGATTAGCACATAAATCAACATCAACAAAACTCACCTTTGTGATTTCGTTGAATTTATCGTTGCAAATGCATCTGCAGGTTATCCATACATCTCTGTGTGGAGACACTTTGGTACATCCAATGGGGGTCTGGCGGCAGACACTTTCGTATCTTTGGGCCAGTGGTGCACTTGAATCCCTCCCTGTTAGTGTTGTTACACCCTCCGACAACACACCGACGAAGCATGATGTCTCCAAGGTTCCAAAAAATAGTCAAAAAAAAGGAAAATAAGAGCTGAGACCCAATGTTTACAATATGTTGAAAATGAAAACGGCGGCAGTAATACCTCGGCGACGTCACATTCTGACGTCATCCCCTCCAGAGCGTTTAATTCGCCAAAATTCACCCATTTAGAGTACGGAAATTGGTTAGAAAAATAAATGTTCTTTTTTCTGCACCATCAAGGTAAATATTGACGCTTACATAGGTCTGGTGATAATGTTCCCCTTTAACATGTATCCTCACGCTGCATAAAAGGGGAGACGAAGGAGAGATCGGGGCAGAAGGAGGTGGAAACCCGCAGCAGTGGCTGGAGAGCAGAAGCAACAGGAAGCAATACGCGGCCGACTAAAGCGCGGACCAGAGAGCGAGAAACGAGGAGCGAGACACGGAGAGCGAGCAGCGACGGTGCAAAAGACATCCTTTATTGCAAAATAAACGAGAGTCAATCCTGCTGATCCAGAATGTCCTTCCTGGGTGGTCCATTGAACCCGCACGATGGCTTAAGTCTGTCACAGGTACTTTCAGACCGGTCCCTTCTATGAGTCAACTTAAGTAGGGTTGGGCATTGTTTGAATTTGAACGATGGCAGCCATGTCATCTTTGTTGTTCGACATCCAGAACCTTCTATTTTGGAGCCTGAATATAGGGAGGATGAGCTACACGTTTTAGAAACTGTGTGCCAAACAGATCCAGCTTCACTAAAACACTAAGCATCCAGTAGAAGTATTGCTCAGTGCCGAACAAGAAATACAAATTACGGACATGACAAAAAGACCACTTACTGTACAATGTCTGCTCTCCCAAGGTTGCCGACTGATGGAATGTTGATATATTCCTGTTTAGAGGAATAGTTAATCATAATCTTCACGAAGGTTTTAAAGAAAAAAAAAAAATCTGCAAAACAAAGTTGACCGACGTCTTGATTTATGGCTACATCCTCTCCAGGTTTTGGTCACGAGACCTGCTGCTTCTTTGCCGGCGACTATTTATTCGTTATTTAGCTGCTATTTCTTTGTTGTTTTTTTCCCTTGGTTCGGCGACTATTTTTTATTTATTTTTTTGGTGGCGCCATTTCTTTTTCGTTGTCGCGACGGCTATGTGGAGGGGGGCGTGGCCTGCGGGCCTGCCGCGGAACGTGGAGCGACCTCAAAGACAGCGACAGGTGTGTAGATGGTCCAGGTGGGCCTTCTTATCTAATCACCTATCGCCATTATTAGCAGCAGCTGTGATGAGACGAGTAGTGGGAGAGATACGGACGCAGAAAAGACACACTGCTGTAAAGCTAAAGACTTTGCACCATTTGAGGAAAATAAAACAGTGTTACACCCAGAACTACAGGCTCTCCTAGCAGTGTGTGATGGTCTGAAGAACCCACTAAAGGCCAACTTCAATAGGCTTTTTTTTCCCCCCTTTCTTGCTGCATAAATGTATTCTTCGTTGGTGGTGGCTATTTTGTCAGCGGTTATTTCTTCCTAGTTGTTCGGCAGACAGTTGTACTTTTTTCGTGCTGGCTATTTCTTCATTGTTCGGCGACGGCCCTATCGTTTTTGTAGTTCGGCATCCAGAACCTTATATTTTTGAGCCTGAATATAAGGAGGATGAGCTACAGGTTTTAGAAGCTGTGTGCTAAACAGATCCAGCTTTTAGTGAAACACTAAGCATCATGTAAAAATATTGCCAAGTGCTAAACAAGAAATACAAACTACCAACATAGAACAATCACTTACTGGACAACGTCTGCTCTTTCAAGGATCCCGGTTGATGGGATGTTTATATCCTTCTCATTAGAAGAATAGTTCATCAAAATCTTCACGCAGGTTTAAAAGAAAAAAATATTCTACAAAACAGCGTCTTTTCGTGTCTTTCTCGCCATCTCCGGGTCCAAGTGACCAATGTTTTGATTTATGTCCACAACCTTCGACTCTCCAGTTATGGTCACGAAACCTGCTGCTTCTTTGTTAGCGACTATTTCTTAGTTTTGAATATTTATTTTTCCTGGTTTAGAGACTATTCACATTTTTGGTGGCAATCATTTCTTTTTCGTTTTAGCAATGGCTATTTTTTTCCTTAATTGTGGCATAAACGTATTTTTTGTTGGTGGCGGCTTTTCTTTCCTAGTTGTTTGGCAGACATTTCTACTTCTTTTGTGCTGGCTATTTCTTCAGTGTTCGGCAGCGGCTCTGTCTTTTTTTGTTGTTCGGCATCCAGAACCTTATATTTTTGAGCCTGAACATAAAGAGGATGTGCTACAAGTTTTAGAAGCTGCGTACTGAACAGATCCAGCTTTAGTAAAACACTAAGCATCATGTAGCAGTATTGCTCAGTCCTGAACAAGAAATATGACAAAACAATCACTCACTGTACATTGTCTGCTCTCAGCTCAGATTCCAACCATTGAAATGCTTTGTATTAGAGATGTGCGATAATATCGGACTGCCCATAAATGCTTTAAAATGTGACATCAGACATTTATCGGTATCGGTTTCAAAAAGTAAAATTAATGACTTTTTAAAACGCAGCTGTAAGGAGTGGTACATGGACATAGGGAGAAGTACAGAGCGCCGATAAACCTTAAAAGGCACAACCTTTGCGTGCCGGCTCAATCACATAATATCTACGGCTTTTCTCACACACACACAAGTGAATGCATGGCATACTTGGTCAACAGCCATACAGGTCACACTGAAGGTGGCCTTATGAACAACTTTAACACTATTACAAATATGCGCCACACTGTGAACCCACACCAAACACATTTTGGGAGAACATTCGCACCGTGACACAACATAAACACAACTGAAAAAATACCCAGGAACCCTTGCAGCACTAACTCTTCCAGGACGCTACAATATACACCCCCCACTACCCCTACCAAAAATAATGCACTTTGTGACTTCAATAATAAATATAGCAGTGCCATGTTGGCATTTTTTGGATAACCTTGTTATATTGTTTAATGCATCACAACAAAATTAGACATAATAATGTGTTAATTCCATGACTGTATATATCGATATCGGTTTGATATCGGATTTGGTAATTAAGTGAAGGGAATAATATTTATATAGCGCTTTTCTCTAGTGACTCAAAGCGCTTTTACAAAGTGAAACCCAATATCTAAGTTACATTTAAACCAGTGTGGGTGGCACTGGGAGCAGGTGGGTAAAGTGTCTTGCCCAAGGACACAATGGCAGTGATTAGGACGGTCGGAAGCGGGGATCGAACCTGGAACCCTCAAAGAGTAAAAATGCTTTTCTTTTAAATACTCATAATAACAAAAAGGGTAATATTAAAAGAAATGGATTGATGTTGATAGTCCAACACATTCTGACTGGTATACAGAAGCTATGGAGATAATATCAGTAGAAAAAACTGCATTTAGTTTTGATAACGAATCATATATTGGAATATCGGAGCCATTATTTAAATTTGTTTTAACTATTAAATGAACCAAAAATATGACCTATTTTTATCTGTGTGGAAATATTGGACACAGCGTGGTGTCAAGCTTATGAGATGCGATGCAAGTGTAAGCCACTGTGACACTATTGTTCATTTTTATTTTTTATAAATATCTAATGTCAATAGGGGATTTTTAATCACTGCTATGTTGAAATTGTTACTGGTATCGATGCTGTTGTTGATAATATTCAATTTTGTTTCACTACTTTTGGATTGTTCTCTGTTGTGTTTGTGTCTCCTCTCAATAGCTCCGTTCATTGTTGCTATTCTGGGTGTTGCTGGGTCGGGTTTGGTTCTGGGATTGAATGGCATTGTTATGGTATTTCCGTGTATTGTTTTGTTGGATTGAATAGAAAAGAAATAATGTGACTAGGACAGTTGAAGTTGGGGATTGAACCAGGAACCCTCAGTTTGCTGGCACAGCCACTCTCCCAACTGCGCCTTGCCATCCCCGGATGATGAGTCACAATTGGCTAAGGTTAGGGCGAAACATTACAGACTGGCCAATAATTAAAGTTAAAATGAATTATATTTATATAGCGCTTTTCTCTAGTGACTCAACGCTCTTTACATAGTGAAACCCAATATCTAACTTAGATTTAAACCAGTGTGGGTGGCACTGGGTAACGTGTCTTGCCCATTGACACAATAGCAGTGACTAGGATGGCGGAAGCGGGGATCGAACCTGGAACCCTCAAGTTGCTGGCACGGCCACTCTACCAACCGAGCTATTCCGCCCATTATTAAAGAGTTGGACAATATCGGCAAAAAATGCAATTATCGGACATCTTTACTTTGTATAGTTCAAGACTTACAGTCATTTGGCAGCTACAGTTTACATCTTAAAGATCTAAAATAAATTACTTGGGAATGTCCGGCGGGCCAGATTGTTCAGCTTAAAGCCTACTGAAATAAGATTTTCTTATTTAAACGGGGATAGCAGGTCCATTCTATGTTTCATACTTGATCATTTCGCGATATTGCCATATTTTTGCTGAAAGGATTTAGTAGAGAACATCGATGATAAAGTTCGCAACTTTTGGTCGCTAATAAAAAAACGTAGCAGACGATGTGCGTGTGACGTCACGGGTTGTGGAGAAATAGCGTGCCAACCCAGTCACATAATATATGCGGCTTTTACACACACACAAGTGAATGCAAAGCATACTTGTTCAACAGCCATACAGGTCACACTGAGGGTGGCCGTATAAACGACTTTATCAATCTTACAAATATGCACCACACTGTGAACCCACACCAAATAAGAACACAATATAAACACAACAGAACAAATACCCAGAACCCCTTGCAGCACTAACTCTTCAGGGATGCTACAATATAGCCCCCCCCCCCAAGCAATAATTAATGTCTTACTCATGCACTTTCTCTTGCTATTTCAAGGCTTGAATGTTTGATTATTTGTTATTATTTTATTTGCAAATTTATTATTAGCCTGTGGAAAAAGTTTATTTTCATATTTACCTCAGAGGGCTGCAAATAGAAAAGAGGCATTCAATATTTATTTAAATTTTATTTGACATGCCATTGATATTTTTTTATTATCAATATTATTATTTAGCCTTCCTCTTGTGTTAGCTTTCTGTTACCATCTCTTATGTTAACGGGTCGGTTTTGACCCATGTCTTAAATCAGCTGTAAAATACACTAAAAACAATTATCTATCATCCAATTTGTTTCTCATCTCTTGGTTACCTCGTTAGGTTTCCTTATCCATGAAAATATTGGTTTTAATATTTTTGGTTTGGGCCATTGGGCCTTTTTTTGGTGAGTATACCCCTCGATTTCAATTGAAAAAATAGTAAAACGAACCTCAAGAGAATCGTATGAATAAAAAAAAGGTTGTTGTGTTACCATTTTTTCATTTTAATAATTTTAACATAGTAACAACTCTATACTGAATTGACCTCAAATGTCTGGACATTTTAGTTTTTAAATGCATAAAAGAACCACATACATTTTGTTTGTTTTTGTACAGGATAACAAGGTAAAATGAGAATCCACTAAAGCTCACATGATTGGGAGAGGAGCTGGCCGTCAGTGTGTTCAGTTTTGGCTCTACTTAGTGCTTTATAGTCTTATTTTCATAACTGGGTCGAAACCGACCCTAACAACACCAAGGTCATAATTTCAACCAGAGCATTTTATAATTTAGTGAAACAAAAAAAAACAAGTTTTATTTTGTTGAAATAGAGGTACCTGACAAAGTCAAAAAGCCTTGATGCATAAAAATAAATTTATGTGGTTCTTTTATGCATTTAAAAACTAAAACGGGTCGGTGCCGACCCTAACACAAGACGAAGGTTAAAACTTGATTTTACATGTCACTATAAAGTTATATAAGCCTTGCTTGTTCAATATTCAATGCAAAACTTGTTTGGGTCCCTATTAAAAAGGTTAATTTGTTCAACCTTGGCCCGTGTTCAGTTTTAAATTTTGGCCCACTCTGTATTTGAGTTCGATACCCCTGAACTAAACCGACCGTATTGGCATGTGTTGCAATGTTAATATTTATTTATTGATATATAAACTATCAGACTGTGTGGTCAGTATCAGTGGGTTTCAGTAGGCCTTTAAAAAGGGCCCCATGCGGTCCCCGGGTCTTAATTTGCCCAAATTTGATTTATTAGCTCCACATTCAACCACAAAAGCAGATTTTTGGGCGCATGACGAATACAATCTCTAAAAAATGGTGACATTGTTAACTGCCTGAGCAGACATAAGCACACTTAAGTCCATGAAGGACTAACTCCAGCTCACTTTCTGCACACCCCTGATTATTTCCCGTACATCCCCCCCCCCCCAGTCTGCAAAGGCCCTCGACTTGAAAAAAACATCATCAGCAGTACAACACCAAAAAAAGGTTGATTAACTTGTCACTATTTCGGTCCCGGCCGCCTAGACGGGCTGTCCCTCGCCACGGCGAGACTGATCACAGAGGCCTGGGCGTGCGGGGCGGCGACGATCGTGCCCCGAGGACAGAAATACAAATTAGGTACAAAAGGAAATGACGGCGAGCTCGGCAAGATAGCGGCGCTGTGCTTAGCTGTAAGCTATCAGCCGTAATAGCCTGCTTATCATTCAGGGTATGGAATTAATCAAGCGAGTTACGCTTTAAGAAGAAAATAAAAAAAATAAAAAAACTCATCAAATTACCAGAGACCACGAATGCCCACTGACAAGAACGTGGGCACATTTGTTTCATTTGTGTTTTTCATTAGCAGATGCTCAGAATGAAAGTCATAGGAATACTTCCATGTGGAATAATCATTCCAAGTATTTTTGCAGATTCAAATGAGTGAATGTTAATTAAAAAAAACAAAAAAAACAAGCTGACCTTTGACCTCCGCCACCATCTTCAGTCTCCTAAAATCCACAGAGATCTTGAGTCCCGCGTGACGACTTGGCTTTTTTTTGGGTTTAGTGTTTGCTTCCATCCCAGTGCTGCTTCCTCTCCCTGTGTCCTGCTTCCTGTTGCAGTGCTGATTCTTCCCACCTGTCCTGACTTGGTGATTAGACTCACCTGCCTGGAGGTGACAATTAGTGAGGTTTGTATGGCCTGCACGCAGATGCTGGGTCATTATTTCCTGTGTGTCACTCTGTATGGACTACATAATGTGAAACCTTATTTTTTAAAGTTATTTGTTACATAGTTTGTGTATTAAAACGTTTGTATAGTGAAGCAGAATTTCCCATAAAAAAACTACGAATAATATATATATACACACACACACACACACACATATGCCGTATTTCCTTAAAATACCGCCGGGGGCGCTATTTAATCTAAAACCCTCTTCTCACTCCTGCGCTTACCAAAGGCATGCGGTAAAAGTAAGCATGCACTAATTATTTTAAAACCTCTTTTCACTCCGCCACTTACCAAAGGTATGCAGTAAAAATGTGAGTGTGATGTAAGCTTGGACCTTAAATCCTACTGAATAGCTGTTAATCTTCTTCCCTTTATGGGATTTCACATTACCGGTATTGAAATCAGCCTCCTCCATTTTGAAAAGGATGACAGGGGAAGTGTCAACTCGTGACGTCACGAGTTTGACCAGCCGGTAATACTAAGCATGCGCTAATTATTTTGGGAAGCGAGTTTGACCCGGGAGTAATTCAAGGAAATACGGTATATGTATATATATATATATATATATATATATATATATATATATATATATATATATATATATGTGATTTCAATGCGCTTGTTGGGGGATGACAGGTCTGGATGATATATAATAAACAGTTTCTCTTTTAAGCATAGGTTGCATCTTTTATCACGACTGTTGTAAGGTGTACTGGATGCAATAATTTGCCATGTTATTGAATATTCAACATTATTGTCTTTGAGGTTCCAAATGTGCTTGCTGAGTTCTGTAGAATTCCGCAAAGTCTGGTTTCTAAAGGAGGCCTTTTGATTATTCCATCTGGCTTTAAACGCTCCTTTGGTTACCCCTACGTACTTGTCAGATGTGCTAATGTCCTTGCGTGTTACCTTTGCTTGGTAAACGACTGATGTTTGTAAGCACCCCCCGTTGTGTTATATATATATATATTTTTTTTTTCTTCTTTCTTTTTTTCTGTAGTTTATCCATTATACAGTGCTCAATACTGGGGTAGAGCGGAATACACGTTAGGTCACGAAAAAACAAAAGAGGCTATATCATTCCTACGTCAGGCGTGTAGGGATATTATAGCCTCTTGTGTTTCTTTCCTGACCTAACATGTGTGTATACACACATATATATATATATATATATATATATATATATATATATATATATATATATATATATATATATATATATATATATATATATATATATATATATATATATATATATATATATATATAAATATCCTGATGATTGAGGGAACCCCTCATGAAACAGTTCTGTAGAGATGAAGTAGTCTTGTGATTTTTCCCACACCTACATATATATATACATATATATATATATATATATATATATATATTTATACACACACACACGTTGGGTTGAAAAAGCACAGAGGCTATATCATGGGGCGGCATAGCTCGGTTGGTAGAGCGGCTGTGCCAGCAACTTGAGGGTTGCAGGTTCGATTCCCGCTTTCGCCATTCTAGTCACTGCCGTTGTGTCCTTGGGCAAGACACTTTACCCACCTGCTCCCAGTGCCACCCACACTGGTTTAAATGTAACTTAGATATTGGGTTTCACAATGTAAAGCGCTTTGAGTCACTTGAGAAAAGCGCTATATAAATATAATTCACTTCACATCCCTACACGCCTGTTTCGCAGGTTTTCCCTTTTTATAGAGTTACAGTAAACATGACATCATAACATACATACAAAATCACAACACACATAAAATCCCCTGACGAGCGCGGTAAATAATGGATGGAGGGAGTAGGGAAAGCTGAGAAACAGGCTTGTGGGGATGATATAGCGTCTGTATTTTTTTCTGAAATAACGTATATCCCGCTCCACCCCGGTATTGAAAAATACCTTTTTTTAGTTTTTATTCTGAGAAAAACCCATAGGGGGCGCCTCCGAGTGAATTGAATTATATTTATATAGCGCTTTTCTCTAGTGACTCAAAGCGCTTTACATAGTGAAACCCACTATTTAAGTTACATTTAAACTAGTGTGGGTGGCACTGGGAGCAGGTGGGTAAAGTGTCTTGCCCAAAGACACAACGGCAGTTACTAGGATGGCGGAAGCGGGAATCAAACCTGCAACCCTCAAGTTGCTGGCACGGCCACTCTACCTACCGAGCTATGCCGCCCCGAGCTGTAAAGGCACCAAGATACATAAAAAAATGAATGTTTCTTGTTTGGCCGATGAGAGGATCCATGTTGTTTGCTAATTAGACGATACTGACGTGATTAGCACACTAGTGCCAGGTAAAAAACAAACAAACAAAAAAAAACGATTACACCGCCGCTGACATTCCGACGACCTCGTATCGGCGTGCGTGAGGGGTCGAGAGGTCAAGTGATTGCGCTGGCGGAGACCGTCTAGCCGAGACCCCCGGGGCGAGGCGCTGTAATCGCCACAAAAACACGTGTCGCTAATCACCGCCAGGACCTAGCGGCGAGCACGTATGATGCAAAGTGCTGAAATTTTAATGTGCTTTTTTTTTTTTTTAGCATGTTAGTGGAACAAAACAAAAGGCGTGCAGGAAGTGGATTTTTTTTTTTTTTTTTTTTACTTGGATGCAGCCAAGAGGCATTGTGGGTCTAGACAGCTCTCATGATTGCTCCTCAACCTCGCAGGCATGCTAAAGTCTCCCTCGCCTCCAGGAAGTCCAAACTTTCCGCGAAAATGCTCCTTTTTTTTTTTTTTTTGGGAGCAATTTCTTTGAACCCGGAGTGAAAATGGCCTAATATATCAAGTTTAAACGCGGCCAGGTGACTCAGCGCACATCACACACGCCGCACTTCTCCGGCTCCCTAACGCTCGCAGTGATTTATCGCCGGCGATACTGTGGGTAAACTTAGCCGCCGCACTACTTTTAGCACCGCCACCTTGATGACTTCTAACCCGCCGGCGCACACAGGAAGTCACATTTTGTTGCTTTTTCAACCCGCTGATTGATGGGTGGGGTGGGGGGAAATGCATCACACAAAAGTTGTTCATCTCCTATCATCAGTTGTGGCTGTAGGCAACGTCTTGATGTAGTTTATTAAAATTTACTCCACAAGACGGCAGTAAATTATCAAAAGTTGACCACATCTGGCACTTTTATCTAGAAGAGATGGAATTTTTGGCTCTTTCAAGGCCAGAAAATACAAACAAATTACTCTATTGGTGGGAATTATTCAGAAATATATATATATATATATATATATATATATATATATATATATATATATATATATATATATATATACATATCCATCCATTTTCTACCGCTTATTCCCTTTCGGGGTCGCGGGGGGCGCTGGCGCCTATCTCAGCTACAATCGGGCGGAAGGCAGGGTACACCCTGGACAAGTCGCCACCTCATCGCAGGGCCAACACAGAGAGACAGACAACATTCACACTCACATTCACACACTAGGGCCGATTTAGTGTTGCCAATCAACCTATCCCCAGGTGCATGTCTTTGGAAGTGGGGGGAAGCCGGAGTACCCGGAGGGAACCCACGCATTCACGGGGAGAACATGCAAACTCCACACAGAAAGATCCCGAGCCTGGATTTGAAACCAGGACTGCAGGAACTTCGTATTGTGAGGCAGACGCACTAACCCCTCTGCCACCGTGAAGCCTGGTGGGAATTATTCTGAAATATATATATATAATATATGTCATATATTATTTATTATTATTATTTATTATTATGAGCGAACTGTGGTGCTTAATTTCCCCCAGGGATAAATAAAGTATTTTCTATTCTATTCTATTCTAATTGTATTTTTTTGTGTCTTATCATTTTTTTTGTCCTGTCCAGCCACTCACGCAAATCCTATTGTTGATGAACACTGCAAAAACTGAAATCTAAGTAAGATGAAATATCTCAAATAAGAGTGATTGTGACAGCCGCTTGCTGTCGTCGTGCGGGTTCAATGGACCACCCAGGAAGGACATGGCTTTTGAGCAGGTTTGACTTCTTTATTTTGCAATCAAGCTTTATCTCAGGACGGATCGCTTTTCAGCTGCTCTTTCCACTGCTCGCTCACTTTCCGCTCGTCCTCGTATATGGACTCTCCTCTTTCTGCCTCGATCTCTCCTCCTTCTCCCCTTTTATACAGTGTGAGGAGATAAGTCAATTGTGTCCCGGTGTGCGAGCCACGCACCTTATAGAACCTTTATTTAACTAGATAAGAATCCCATTGAGATCAAGATCTCTTTCACTAGGGTGACCTGGCCAAGAGGTCAACAGCACATGTCACAGAGCAGTTTCAAAAAAGTAATACATTAAGACATACATTTTAAAATACATAAAAGAGAACTGTAAAACAATAAAGATGTACACCTTTTAAAAACACAGGCACTGAGCAAAAGTATCTTGCTCTCTGTCCCGGCACGCCACGCCTCTACGCTCAGTGATCGTCTCCGCCTCCTCTCCGCCATCTTGGGCCGGGCTCCAGCGTGCCCTGCCGCTCTGTCGGACCGTCGGCTCCGCCTCTCCACAGTGATATTTGCTTATTTTCTGTCTAATGAGATAATTATTCTCACTAAACAAATTTTATGTTAGAGTCTTCTACTTGTTTTAAGGGTTTTGGTCCTATATTATGTCAGTAAGATATTACAGCTTGTTGTTGAGATTTGATGACCTATAATGAGTAAAAAATGCTTGAAACTAGAATATCAAGTGTTGCAAAGCTGTGTCATCAACACTCACAAGTATACAACTACTTTTTTTTTAAAGTAATACTTTGTTATTTCAAGCATGAACAAAAAAAAATCATGATGCCAAGTGTATATTATTGTCAAGATAATGAAAATAGCATTTACTTAATTTAAGAATATTTTTTCAACATATTGAGCAAAAAGTTATCTTTTTATTTCTACCAAGAAAAGTGAACTTATTAGTGAGAATATACTTATTTTAAAGTATTTTTGGGTTCATTGAGGTTAGTTAATTTTACTTGTTTTGGAAAGTCTTGACAAGTCAGATTTTTTTGTTCTTTTGGCATATAATTTTGCTAAGTTCAAGTAAAATACCCCTATTTTTCCAAGTTTTACAATATAACTAAAACAATTCATACTCACTAAAACCGTCGCATGTGTTATGTCCGTAAGAACGTTTTCATGCATATTTGTACGTGCTATCGTAACGTAATCAAGCTAGCCTGGTTAGCATTAGCGAATATGCTAACACGTTTACGAAGGTCTGTGTTATTAACTTACAATGACATTCTTTTTGTATTGTTTCAGTTTCATTAATAATAAATAATTTCGTCACTGCGGAGTTATTGAATCTGTTCAGCAGATTGGAGAGTTAGCTTCCGCAGATAGCTATTTTATTTAGCCTTTTTTACTGCGGTGCTATAGACACCTTTTGGAAACAATTAAGGTATGTAAATAAACATTTAAAAAATATTTATGTGTGAATAACTCATTTCACAACGTATATATCCACGGCTTATATATGGAATATATATGGAAACATATTCTGTTTTTCTAACATTGAGTGGGTGTGGCTTATATACTGGTGTACTCTATAAATAACATATCGTTTTCTATGGTGATTGTTGCATTTAAAAGAAATAAGTAAGTCCAACATCCAAAGCAAGTTATTTTACTTGTCAGCATGAAAAACTCAAAAAACTCAAGCTGAGACCAAGCAATTACTCCCCGTCTTTGTCATTAAAATTAATAGAATTGGTCAGTGAGCACACATAGTGTTGACATTTTTTTAAATAATGCACATTGTTAAAAAAAAAGAAAAGAAAAAAAACACAAGCAAAGCCCGTGAAAAGGTGTGTTATTGTTTGTACTATAGTGCCATATTTTGGACGAGTTTGCTTTGCCTTAATGTTTCGACTGATCTTTCAACCGGAAGCAAAAGTGTCGTTTCTAGCGTTTCTACTAGTATGGAATCTTCAGTCATCACTCCAAGCAACATTTGTAAGTTTTACAATATAACTAAAACAATTCATGCTCACTAAACTGTCGCTTGTGTTATGTCCGTAAGAACGTTTTCATGCATATTTGTACGTGCTATCGTAACGTAATCAAGCTAGACTCATTAGCATTAGCGAATATGCTAACACATTTACGAAGGTCTGTGTTATTAACTTACAATGGCATTATTTTTGTATTGTTTCAGTTTCGTAAATAATAATTAATAATAAATACTTTCGTCAAAACAGAGTTATTGAGTCTGCTTAGCTGATTGAAGAGCTAGCTTCCGCAGCTAGCTAGTTTTTTTTAGCCTTTTTTACTGCGGTGTTAAAGACATTGTTTGGAAATAATTAAGGTACCGTTTTTTCTTGAATTGCCGCCGGGTATATACTATGCACCTGCCTAGAATTACTGCCGGGTCAAACTCGTTTCGCAAAATAATTAGCACATGCTTAGCATTACCGCCGGCTCAGGATTAACGCCGGGTCAAACTCGTTTTGCAAAATATTATTTTTATTACCGCATGTCTAGAATTTCTCTTTTCGCAAAATAATTAGCATATGCCTAGAATTTCCACGGGTCAAACTCGTCACGTCACGAGTGACACTTGCCCTGTCATCATTTTCAAAATGGAGGAGGCTGAGTTCAATCATTTGAATATGCTAAAAAGAACAGTAAGCAGCTGTGTTTTTTTTAATATACCGTAGCTGCGTGTGTCAAATATGAGTCATTAAATAACTCCCGCCTGGTGGTAGAGGGCGCTAGTGATCGTTCTGGCGACTACTCGGCTGCAGAAGAAGTGACAACAAGCAGCAAGAGTGAGCAGCGTGTGTTTATTTTTTCCTCTCGCTTGCACTTTTAACATGGAGGATTACATATCTAAAATAAAACAGTTTTTTAAAATGGACTTTCAATCGAAGCAGGAGGTAATAAAGGAAGATCTCCATCGAGACAGAGAGACTTTTAAAACTGAAGAAAGATAAGGAAGACTTCTATAAACAAGTTATCGATGCTTTTGATCAGAAGGAGCTGCGCATGGACTTCATTTATAAGTAAAGGTAAGACCATAATAACTTTTTTTTTAATTAAATGTGCTTTTAATGATGGTATCCTTACATCACATTTAAATTTTTAAGCGCAGGCCTAAATTTACCGCATTCCTTTGGTAAGTGCCGGAGTGAGAAGAGGTTTTACATTAATTAGCGCCCCGGTGGAAATTCAAGGAAATATGGTATGTAAATAAAAAAATGTAAAATATTTATGTGTGAATAACTCATTTTACAACGTATATATCCACGGCTTGTATATGGAATATATATGGAAACATATTTTGTTCTTCTAAAATGTATTGGGTATGGCTTATTTGGATTATTTGGTGCAGTCTATATATAGCAGATTGTTTTCTAAGGTGATTTAAAAGAAAGAAATAAGTCCAACATGCGGCCCACAGGATCCAAAGCAAGTTCTACTTGTCAGCATGAACAAGATGTGCAAACTCAAGCCGAGGCCAAGCAATTTCTCCCCGTCTTTGTCATTCAAATTGGTAGAATTGGTCAGCGGGCACACACGCACTTGAAGGGTAGCATATTGGAGGGCACGGCGCCCTAATAGGACGGATGAGCCACACAAATCTCGGCGCGGCGACAAAAGCGCGGACAGCCGCGAGGGTCCTAAGTGCTCAGCCAAGTCTGATTCATCAACTTTTATAGTTGGGATAAAAAGTGAGTGCAGCTCGCCAGCTTGATTATCAGACGGCTCCCCGCCGCTTCAGAGGAGATGACATGTCGCATTTTCCACTGGTGTCTGCCCAAAATGGCCGGCCTGCTTTTGCCGGATTACAGAGCGCCCGCCGCCATTCCAAAATTTTTTATTGGGAGTGAGGGGCATGCCAGGGAACATGCTTTATCAGTATCATGCAGTGGCACGTTTCAAACCTTCATATAGCTGTGCGCTACAAAAAGGGCTCATGGTAGCCAATATCCCGACTTGTTTATCTTGATAAAAACAGATTTTTTTATTTTATTTTTTTCAATTAATTTTAGATTTGTATGTTAAGGTTTTTTATAAACTGTCCATTTTAAATTAATATTTTTAATTGAGTTTATTTGATCTATTTTTTCTGTATCAAATGGCTTGAGCAGGTTAAACAATGTTTATAGTTGAAATACGTTCATCTTATTTTGTTTTAAAATCAGGTAAATTAATGCACTTTACATTTTTCCGACTAAAACAATAGTTATTTTTGTTGCAAATTGATTTATATTTGTTGAATTTTTTGTTTGCGGAGGTGTATTTATAAGAATTTTAGAGACAAATTATGCTATTTATAGTACAATACAAAACATGCTCATTCTAGCCAAAATCCTGACTTATTTATTTTAATAAAAACAGATTTTTATTTTATTTGTATTTTATTTTTAATTTGTTTGGTAGGTTGGAGTGTTTCATAAATTGTCCATTTTAAATTATTATCATTTATTGAGTTTATTTTATTTTGTTTTTCGGTATCAAATGGCTCAAGCCGGTCAACATTTTTTTATAGTTTAAATACGTTTATTTTTTTAATTTCAGGTAAATTGATGCACTTAACTCTTTTTCAGACTAAAACAATATAGTTATTTTTGTTCTAAATTGATCTATGTTTCTTCCATTTTTTGTGTGCAGAGGTATATTTATAACAATCTTACAGACAAACTATGCTATTTATAATACAATACAAAAAGTTCTCATTCTAGCCAAAATCCTGACTTCTTTATTTTAATAAAAAACAGATTTTTATTTTATTTTATTTTTTTAGTAATTTGTTTGGTAGGTTGGAGTGTTTTATAAACTGTCCATTTTAAATTATTATTATTTATTGAGTTTATTTAGTTTTGTTTTTCGGTATCGAATGGCTCAAGCCGGTCAAAAAATGTTAATTGTTTAAATATGTTTCTTTATTTTTTTTAATTCAAGGTAAATTGATGCACTTTAATTGTTTGACTAAAATAATATTGTTATTTTTGTTCTAAATTGATCTATATTTTTTTTCTGTTTTTGTGTGCGGAGGTGTACTTATAACGATTTTAGAGACAAATTATGCTATTTATAGTACAATACAATAAGTGTACATATTAGCCAAAATCCTGAGTTCTTTATTTTAATAAAAACAGATTTGTATTTAATTTAATTTTTTTATTAATGTATTTGTAGGTTAGAGTGTTTTATAAACTGTCCATTTTAAATTACTATTATTTATTGAGTTTATTTGATTTTGTTATTCGGTATCAAATGGCTCAAGCCTGTCAAAAAATGTTTATAGTTTAAATATGTTTATTTTTTTTATTTAAATTTCAGGTAAATTTGAGCACTTAATTTTTTTTCTGACTAAAACAATATAGTCATTTTTGTTGTAAATTGAGCCATATTTCTTTATTTTTTTTTGTGTACAGAGGTGTACTTATAACAATTTTAAAGACAAATTATACTATATATAGAACAATACAACAAGTGCTCATACTAGCCAAAATACTGACTTCTTTATTTTAATAAAAAAAATATATATATTTTATTGTATGTTTTTATTAATTTATTTGTAGGTTGGAGTGTTTTATAAACTGTCCATTTTAAATTACAATTATTTATTGAGTTTATTTGATTTTGTTATTGGGTATCAAATGGCTCAAGCCGGTCAAAAATTTTTTATAGTTTAAATAAATGTATTTATTTATTTATTTAATTTCAGGTAAATTGATGCACTTAAAAGTTTTTTGGACTAAAACTATATAGTTTATTTTCTTCTTAATTGATCTATATTTCTTTCTTTTTTTTGTTTGCAGAGGTGTATTTATAACAATTTTAAAGACAAATTATACTATTTATAGTACAATATAAAAAGTGCTCATTTTTGCCAAAATCATGACTTCTCTATTTTGATAAAATCTGATTTTTTTTTTCATTTCATGTTTTTTTGTATGTTAGAGTGTTTTATACATTTTCAATGTTGATGAACAATTTAAAATTGTCACTATATATTTAGTTTATTTTTTCAATTTTATTTTACATTATCAAATGGTTCAAGTGGGTCAAAAAATGTTAATAGTTAAAAAAAAATAAAAAAAATAAAAAATAAAAATATATATATATATATATATATATATATATATATATATATATATGTATATATATATTAATTAATCACAAAAAGTGCTCATTGTAGCCAAAATCCTGACTTCTCTATTGTGATGAAAACAGATGTTTTTAATGTATATGTTATATTTTAATTATAATGTTTAATTATAATCATTGTCCTGTGTTTTATTCTGATGAAAAAATTGAATGCAAAATCACAGAATAATTATTATTATTTTTTTTTTTTTAAATAAAAAGTCAATATTGTACTTATATTTGTCAAACTACTTAAAATTGGTATCAGTTCCGATAATAAAACTTGCAGTATCGCCCGACCCAGCGCAACTCTAGCAACAACCACACTTCCTGATTCTCCACCAATCACAGTCATTTCAAGGTGCATTCAGGGACACCGTGATTACGAAGACCATCATGTACAACATACTGGGGTTGTTGCAACACCAACTACAAAACCCAAAACCAGTGAAGTTGGCACATTGTATTAATGGTAAATGAAAACAAAATACAACAATTTGCAAATCCTTTTCAACCTGTATTCAAATGAATAGACTGCAAAGACGAGATATTTAATGTTTGAACTGAAAAAAATTGTTATTTTTTGCAAATATTAGCACATTTGGAATTTGATGCCTGCGACATGTTTCAAAAAAGCTGGCAAAAGTGTCAAAAAAGACTGAGAAAGTTGAGGAATGCTCATCAAACACTTATTTGGAACATCCCACAGGTGAACAGGATGATTGGGAACGGGTAGGTGCCAGAATTGAGTGTGAAAGCAGCTTCCATGAAATGTTCAGTCATTCACAAACAAGGATGGGGCGAGGGTCACCACTTTGTGAACAAATGCATGAGCAAATTGTCCAACAGTTTAAGAACAAAACATTCTCAACAAGCTATTGCAAGGAATTGAGGGATTTTATCATCTACGGTCCGTAATATCATCAAAAGTTTCAGAAAATCTGGAGAAATCACAGCACGTAAGCGATGATATTACGGACCTTCGATCCCTGCATCAAAAAGAGACATCCGTGTGTAAAGGATATCACCACATGGGCTCAGGAACACTTCAGAAAACCACTGTCAGTAACTATAGTTTGCCGCTACATCTGTAAGTACAAGTTAAAACTCTACTATGTAAAGCCAAAGCCATTTATCAACAACACCCAGAAGCGCCTGGGCCCAAGCTCATCTCAGATGGACTGATGCAAAGTGGAAAAATGTTCTGTTGTCAGTAACTATAGTTTGTCGCTACATCTGTAAGTACAAGTTAAAACTCTACTATGCAAAGCCAAAGCCATTTATCAACAACACCCAGAAGCGCCTGGGCCCAAGCTCATCTCAGATGGACTGATGCAAAGTGGAAAAATGTTCTGTGGTCTGACGAGTCCACATTTTTTGGAAACTGTGGATGTCGTGTCCTCTGTAACAAAGAGGAAAATAACAATCTGGACTGGTATGGGCACAGCGTTCAAAGGCCAGCCTCTGTGATGGTATGGGGGTGTATTAGTTCCCAAAGCATGGGTAACTTCCGCATCTGTGAAGGCACCATTAATGCTGGAAGGTACATACAGGTTTCGGAGCATCCAAGCAACGTTATCATGGACGCCCCTGCTTATTTCAGCCAGTTAGACCATTAAATATATCGTCTTTGTGGTTGAAAAGGATTTGCAAATCACTGTATTCTGTTATTATTTACCATTTACACAACGTGCCAACTTGACTGGTTTGGGGTTTTGTACTCACAACAAGAAGAGATTAAGAATTTTGCGGACGATAAAATAATAGTGGAGAAATGGGACTTGGACTGAAATATGCGCACTTAAGGAAATAGATTTATAACGGTGGCCGAGAAAGAAGGTAAATGGCGTCATTATTCCGTCAGCCGTTTACAACATGCAATCATGTGGTGACTCACCTCCACTAACGAGAAAAACGTTACGTCCAACGACTACGAAATGATCACGTCCACTTAGTGGCACGTCTCATTATAGACTCTTTATTCACGACGCCGCCACTCGGGAACTGTCGAAAAGCGAGATTTCAAGGAAAGCGGGTTGAAGGAGAAGGTGAATAATAAACGCATTTTTCTAGCTCGTCGAGCTGAATGCACTCACGGCGAGGTCTCCGACTTACACTTTAGAGCGCTGTCAAGAGGGAGCTCGCTGCCATTTGTTGGCTTTTTTGTCAGGAAACCAGTGACAAAGATGGAAAGATTTCCAACATGTCCTTTAGAGTGGACATTGCTATGCAATTATCTACGACATGCAAATGAAACTTAGACGTGTACTTTTGAGTCATTGATAAAAAAAAAAAAAAACACAGCCACTTACTTTGCATCATTTTGCTCCACATATTGAAAAGACAGATTTTTTAAAATATTTTAATTGTATTCAACACAACAACATAAAACCACAACACAAGAACTGTAGGACATATTTTTCGAAATAAAATACAGATTTAAAAAAAAAAAAAAAAAAAAAAAATTACGTTAGCATACCAGCTTTTTAGATAAATCTGGAGGTATATACATCAGGTTCTCATATTTAAGTAGTAGTTGAGAGACGTTAGCATGTTAGCTTTTTATAAATATATTTTTTAAGTAAAATGATACTTTGCATCATTTTACTTGTTATAAATGTTTAAACAACATAAAGCCACAACACGACCTGTAGAACATATTTTTCAAAATAAATCACCAAATTTTCAATTTTTTTTTTAGCTTTTTTTTTTTTTTTGGGGACGTTAGAATACCAGCTTTTTAAATAATTCCGCAGGTATGTACCTCAGGGTCTCATATTTCAATAGTAATTGACAGATGCTAACGTTAGCATGTTAGATTTCATTAATATATTTTCTAAGGTATGTCTTAAAAATTATAAACCGCCTCATACTTTGCATCATTTTGCATAATTTTACTACACATATTGACATGACAAAAAAATGTTAATATTTTAATTGTATTCAACACAACAACCTAAAGCCACAACACAAGAACTGTAGGACATATTTTCCAAAATAAATTACAGATTTAAAAAAAAAAAAAATAAAATACGTTAGCATACCAGCTTTTTAGATAAATCTGGAGGTATAAACATCATGTTCTCATATTTAAGTATTAGTTGAGAGACGTTAGCATGTTAGCTTTTTCTAAATATATTTTTTAAGTAAAATGATATTTTACATCATTTTACTTGTTTTAAATGTTTAAACAACATAAAGCCACAACACAACCTGTAAAACATATTTTTCAAAATAAATCATCAAATTAAAAAAAAAAATATATATATATATTTTTTTGGGGGGACGTTAGAATACCAGCTTTTTAAATAATTCCGCAGGTATGTACCTCAGGGTCTCATATTTCAATAGTAATTGACAGATGCTAACGTTAGCATGTTATATTTCATTAACATATTTTCTAAGGTATGTCTTAAAAATTATAAACCGCCTCATACTTTGCATCATTTTGCATCATTTTACTCCACATATTGATGTGACAAACATTTTTTAATATTTTAATTGTATTCAACACAACAACATTAAGTGACAACACAACAACTGTAGGACATATTTTTCGAAATAAATTACAAATTAAAAAAAAAAAGAAAAAAAAATACGTTAGCATACCAGCTTTTTAGATAAATCTGGAGGTATATACATCAGGTTGTCATATTTAAGTAGTAATTGAGAGACATTAACATGTTATCTTTTTTAAAATATATTTTCTAAGTTATGTCTTAAAAATTATACACCGCCTCATACTTTGCATCATTTTACTTGTTTTAAATGTTTAAACACCATAAAACCACAACACAACCTGTAGAACATATTTTTCAAAATAAATCACCAGATTTTCAATTTTTTTTTAAATCTTTTTTTTTGGCGGGGGACGTTAGAATACCAGCTTTTTAGATAATTCCGCAGGTATGTACCTCAGGGTCTCATATTTGAATAGTAATTGACAGATGCTAACGTTAGCATGTTAGCATTCATTAACATATTTTCTAAGGTATGTCTTAAAAATTATAAACCGCCTCATACTTTGCATCATTTTGCAACATTTTACTCCACATATTGATGTGAAAAACATTTTTTAATATTTTAATTGTATTCAACACAACAACATAAAGTCACAACACAACAACTGTAGGACATTTTTTTCGAAATAAATTACAAATTAAAAAAAATAATAATAATTACGTTAGCATACCCGCTTTTTAGATAAATCTGGAGGTATATACATCAGGTTCTCATATTTAAGTAGTAATTGAGAGACATTAACATGTTAGCTTTTTTAAAATATATTTTCTAAGTTATGTCTTAAAAATTATACACCGCCTCATACTTTGCATCATTTTACTTGTTTTAAATGTTTAAACACAATAAAACCACAACACAACCTGTAGAACATATTTTTTCAAAATAAATCACCACATTTTCAAATTTTTTTAAATCTTTTTTTTTGGCGGGGGACGTTAGAATACCAGCTTTTTAGATAATTCCACAGGTATGTACCTCAGGGTCTCATATTTCAATAGTAATTGACAGATGCTAATGTTAGCATGTTAGCTTTCATTAATATATTTTCTAAGGTATGTCTTAAAAATTATAAACCGCCTCATACTTTGCATCATTTTACTCCGCATATTGATGTGACAAACATTTTTAAATGTTTAATTGTATTAAAAACAACAACATAAAGCCACAACACAACAACTATAGGACATATTTTTCAAAATAAATCACAGATTAAAAAAATAAATAAAAAAAAGAAAACAATTTTTACGTTAGCATACCAGCTTTTTAGATAAATCTGGAGGTACATACATCAGGTTCTCATATTTAAATAGTACTTGAGAGACGTTAGCATGTTAGCTTTTTCTAAATATATTTTTTAAGTAAAATGATACTTTGCATCATTTTACTTGTTTTAAATGTTTAAACAACATAAAGCCACAACACAACCTTTAGGACATATTTTTCAAAATAAATCACCAAATTTTCCATAAAAAAATTTATCTTTTTTTGGGGGGACGTTGGAATGCCAGATTTTGGGATAATTCCACAGGTATGTACATCAGGGTCTCATATTTCAATAGTAATTGACAGATGCTAACGTTAGCATGTTAGCTTTCATTAATATATTTTCTAAGGTATGTCTTAAAAATTATAAACCGCCTCATACTTTGCATCATTTTGCAACATTTTACTCCACATATTGATGTGACAAACATTTTTAAATATTTTAATTGTATTCAACACAACAACATAAAGTCACAACACAACAACTGTAGGACATATTTTTCGAAATAAATTACAGATTTAAAAAAATATATATAATAATAATAATAATTTTTTACGTTAGCATACCAGCTTTTTAGAAAAATCTGGAGGTATATACATCAGGTTCTCATATTTAAGTAGTAATTGAGAGACGTTAGCATGTTAGCTTTTTCTAAATATAATTTTTAAGTAAAATGATACTCTGCATCATTTTACTTGTTTTAAATGTTTAAACAACATAAAGCCACAACACAACCTGTAGGACATATTTTTCAAAATAAATCACCAAATTTTCCAAAAAATATGTATCTTTTTTTTTTGGGACGTTGGAATACCAGATTTTGGGATAATTCCACAGGTATGTACATCAGGGTCTCATATTTCAATAGTAATTGACAGATGCTAAAGTTAGCATGTTAGCTTTCATTAATATATTTTCTAAGGTATGTCTTAAAAATTAAAAACCGCCTCATACTTTGCATCATTTTGCAACATTTTACTCCACATAATGATGTGACAAACATTTTTAAATATTTTAATTGTATTCAACACAACAACATAAAGTCACAACACAACAACTGTAGGACATATTTTTCGAAATAAATTACAGATTTAAAAAAAAATATATAATAATAATAATAATTTTTTACGTTAGCATACCAGCTTTTTAGATAAATCTGGAGGTATATACATCAGGTTCTCATATTTAAGTAGTAATTTAGAGACGTTAGCATGTTAGCTTTTTCTAAATATATTTTTTAAGTAAAATGATACTCTGCATCATTTTACTTGTTTTAAATGTTTAAACAACATAAAGCCACAACACAACCTGTAGGACATATTTTTCAAAATAAATCACCAAATTTTCCAAAAAACATGTATCTTTTTTTTGGGGGACGTTGGAATACCAGCTTTTGGGATAATTCCACAGGTATGTACATCAGGGTCTCATATTTCAATAGTAATTGACAGATGCTAAAGTTAGCATGTTAGCTTTCATTAATATATTTTCTAAGGTATGTCTTAAAAATTATAAACCGCCTCATACTTTGCATCATTTTGCAACATTTTACTCCACATATTGATGTGACAAACATTTTTAAATATTTTAATTGTATTCAACACAACAACATAAAGTCACAACACAACAACAGTAGGACATATTTTTCGAAATAAATTACAGATTTAAAAAAATATATATAATAATAATAATAATTTTTTACGTTAGCATACCAGCTTTTTAGATAAATCTGGAGGTATATACATTAGGTTCTCATATTTAAGTAGTAATTGAGAGACGTTAGCATGTTAGCTTTTTCTAAATATATTTTTTAAGTAAAATGATACTTTGCATCATTTTACTTGTTTTAAATGTTTAAACAACATAAACCTGTAGGACATATTTTTCAAAATAAATCAATAAATTTTCCAATTTTTTTTATCTTTTTTTTTGGGACGTTAGAATACCAATTTTTTAGATAATTCTGCAGGTATGTACCTCAGGGTCTCATATTTCAATAGTAATTGACAGATGCTAACGTTAGCATGTTAGCATTCATTAATATATTTTCTAAGGTATGTCTTAAAAATTATAAACCGCCTCATACTTTGCATCATTTTGCATCATTTTACCCCGCATATTGATGTGACAAACAATTTTTAATGTTTAAATTGCATTCAACACAACAACATAAAGCCACAACACAAGAACTGTAGGACATATTTTCCAAAATAAATTACAGATTTAAAAAAGAAAAAAAAAAAAATAACGTTAGCATACCAGCTTTTTGGATAAATCTGGAGGTATATACATCAGATTCTCATATTTAAGTAGTAGTTGAGAGACGTTAGCATTTTAGCTTTTTCTAAATATATTTTTTAAGTAAAATGATACTTTGCAGCATTTTACTTGTTTTAAATGTTTAAACAACATAAAGCCACAACACAACCTGTAGAACATATTTTTCAAAATAAATCATCAAATTAAAAAAAAAAAATTTTTTTTTTTTTTTTTTTGGGACGTTAGAATACCAGCTTTTTAGATAATTCCGCAGGTATGTACCTCAGGGTGTCATAATTCAATAGTAATTGACAGATGCTAACGTTAGCATGTTAGATTTCATTAATATATTTTTTAAGGTATGCCTTAAAAATGATAAACCACCTCATACTTTGCATCATTTTGCATTATTTTACTACACATATTGACATGACAAAAAAATGTTAATATTTAAATTTTATTCAACACAACAACATAAAGCCACAACACAACAACTGTAGGACATATTGTTCGAAATAAATTACAGATTAAAAAAAAAAAAATAATAATAATAATAATAATTTTTTACGTTAGCATACCAGCTTTTTAGATAAATCTGGAGGTATATACATCAGGTTCTCATATTTAAGTAGTAATTGAGAGACGTTAGCATGTTAGCTTTTTCTAAATATATTTTTTAAGTAAAATGATACTCTGCATCATTTTACTTGTTTTAAATGTTTAAACAACATAAACCTGTAGGACATATTTTTAAAAATAAATCACCAAAATTTTCCCAAAAATTTTATCTTTTTTTTTTCGGGACGTTGGAATACCAGCTTTTTAGATAATTCCGCAGGTATGTACCTCAGGGTCTCATATTTCAATAGTAATTGACAGATGCTAACGTTAGCATGTTAGCTTTCATTAATATATTTGCTAAGGTATGTCTTAAAAATTATAAACCGCCTCATACTTTGCATCATTTTGCATCATTTTACTCCGCATATTGATGTGACAAACAATTTTTAATGTTTAAATTGCATTCAACACAACAACATAAAGCCACAACACAAGAACTGTAGGACATATTTTCCAAAATAAATTACAGATTTAAAAAAGAAAAAAAAAAAAATAACGTTAGCATACCAGCTTTTTGGATAAATCTGGAGGTATATACATCAGATTCTCATATTTAAGTAGTAGTTGAGAGACGTTAGCATTTTAGCTTTTTCTAAATATATTTTTTAAGTAAAATGATACTTTGCAGCATTTTACTTGTTTTAAATGTTTAAACAACATAAAGCCACAACACAACCTGTAGAACATATTTTTCAAAATAAATCATCAAATTAAAAAAAAAAAATGTTTTTTTTTTTTTTTTGGGACGTTAGAATACCAGCTTTTTAGATAATTCCGCAGGTATGTACCTCAGGGTGTCATAATTCAATAGTAATTGACAGATGCTAACGTTAGCATGTTAGATCTCATTAATATATTTTTTAAGGTATGCCTTAAAAATGATAAACCACCTCATACTTTGCATCATTTTGCATTATTTTACTACACATATTGACATGACAAAAAAATGTTAATATTTAAATTTTATTCAACACAACAACATAAAGCCACAACACAACAACTGTAGGACATATTGTTCGAAATAAATTACAGATTTAAAAAAAAAAAATAATAATAATAATAATAATTTTTTACGTTAGCATACCAGCTTTTTAGATAAATCTGGAGGTATATACATCAGGTTCTCATATTTAAGTAGTAATTGAGAGACGTTAGCATGTTAGCTTTTTCTAAATATATTTTTTAAGTAAAATGATACTCTGCATCATTTTACTTGTTTTAAATGTTTAAACAACATAAACCTGTAGGACATATTTTTAAAAATAAATCACCAAATTTTTCCCAAAAATTTTATCTTTTTTTTTTCGGGACGTTGGAATACCAGCTTTTTAGATAATTCCGCAGGTATGTACCTCAGGGTCTCATATTTCAATAGTAATTGACAGATGCTAACGTTAGCATGTTAGCTTTCATTAATATATTTTCTAAGGTATGTCTTAAAAATTATAAACCGCCTCATACTTTGCATCATTTTGCATCATTTTACTCCGCATATTGATGTGACAAACAATTTTTAATGTTTAAATTGCATTCAACACAACAACATAAAGCCACAACACAAGAACTGTAGGACATATTTTCCAAAATAAATTACAGATTTAAAAAAGAAAAAAAAAAAAATAACGTTAGCATACCAGCTTTTTGGATAAATCTGGAGGTATATACATCAGATTCTCATATTTAAGTAGTAGTTGAGAGACGTTAGCATTTTAGCTTTTTCTAAATATATTTTTTAAGTAAAATGATACTTTGCAGCATTTTACTTGTTTTAAATGTTTAAACAACATAAAGCCACAACACAACCTGTAGAACATATTTTTCAAAATAAATCATCAAATTAAAAAAAAAAAATGTTTTTTTTTTTTTTTTTGGGACGTTAGAATACCAGCTTTTTAGATAATTCCGCAGGTATGTACCTCAGGGTGTCATAATTCAATAGTAATTGACAGATGCTAACGTTAGCATGTTAGATTTCATTAATATATTTTTTAAGGTATGCCTTAAAAATGATAAACCACCTCATACTTTGCATCATTTTGCATTATTTTACTACACATATTGACATGACAAAAAAATGTTAATATTTAAATTTTATTCAACACAACAACATAAAGCCACAACACAACAACTGTAGGACATATTGTTCGAAATAAATTACAGATTTAAAAAAAAAAAATAATAATAATAATAATAATTTTTTACGTTAGCATACCAGCTTTTTAGATAAATCTGGAGGTATATACATCAGGTTCTCATATTTAAGTAGTAATTGAGAGACGTTAGCATGTTAGCTTTTTCTAAATATATTTTTTAAGTAAAATGATACTCTGCATCATTTTACTTGTTTTAAATGTTTAAACAACATAAACCTGTAGGACATATTTTTAAAAATAAATCACCAAATTTTTCCCAAAAATTTTATCTTTTTTTTTTCGGGACGTTGGAATACCAGCTTTTTAGATAATTCCGCAGGTATGTACCTCAGGGTCTCATATTTCAATAGTAATTGACAGATGCTAACGTTAGCATGTTAGCTTTCATTAATATATTTTCTAAGGTATGTCTTAAAAATTATAAACCGCCTCATACTTTGCATCATTTTGCATCATTTTACTCCGCATATTGATGTGACAAACAATTTTTAATGTTTAAATTGCATTCAACACAACAACATAAAGTCACAACACAAGAACTGTAGGACATATTTTTCAAAATAAATAACAGATTAAAAAAAAAAAAAAAAAAAAAAATTCACTTTAGCATACCAGCTTTTTAGTTAATTCTGGAGGTATATACATCAGGTTCTCATATTTAAATAGTAGTTGAGAGACGTTAGCATTTTAGCTTTTTCTAAATATATTTTTTTAAGTAAAATGATACTTTGCATCATTTTACTTGTTTTAAATGTTTAAACAACATAAAGCCACAACACTACCTGTAGAATATATTTTTCAAAATAAATCATCAAATTAAAAAAAATATATATATATATATTTTTTTTGGGATGTTAGAATACCAGCTTTTTAGATAATTCCGCAGGTATGTACCTCAGGGTCTCATATTTCAATAGTAATTGACGGATGCTAACGTTAGCATGTTAGATTTCATTAATATATTTTCTAAGGTATGTCTTAAAAATTATAAACCGCCTAATACTTTGCATTATTTTGTATCATTTTACTCCACATATTGATGTGACAAATATTTTTTAATATTTTAATTGTATTCAACACAACAACATAAAGTCACAACACAACTGTAGGACATATTTTTCTAAATAAATTACAAATTTAAAAAAAATAAAAAAAAAAATACGTTAGCATACCAGCTTTTTAGATAAATCTGGAGGTATATACATCAGGTTCTCATATTTAAGTAGTAATTGAGAGACATTAACAGGTTAGCTTTTTTAAAATATATTTTCTAAGTTATGTCTTAAAAATTATACACCAGCTTTTTAGATAATTCCGCAGGTATGTACCTCAGGGTCTCATATTTCAATAGTAATTGACAGATGCTAACGTTAGCATGTTTGCTTTCATTAATAGATTTTCTAAGGTATGTCTTAAAAATTATAAACCGCCTCATACTTTGCATCATTTTGCATTATTTTACTCCACATATTGATGTGACAAACATTTTTAAATGTTTAAATTGTATTCAAAACAACAACATAAAGCCACAACACAACAACTGTAGGACATATTTTTCAAAATAAATCACAGATTTAAAAAAAAAATTTAAAAAAGCAATTTTTTTTTACGTTAGCATACCAGCTTTTGAGATAAATCTGTAGGTACATACATCAGATTCTCATATTTAAGTAGTAATTTAGAGATGCTAATGTTAGCATGTCAGCTTTTTTAAAATATATTTTCTAAGTTATGTCTTAAAAATTATACACCGCCTCATACTTTGCATCATTTTACTTGTTTTAAATGTTTAAACAACACAAAGCCACAGCACAACATGTAGGACATATTTTTCAAAATAAATCTCCAAATTTTCTAATTTTTTTTAATATACTTTTTTTTTGGGACGTTACAATACCAGCTTTGTAGATAATTCCGCAGGTAAGTACCTCAGGGTCTCATATTTCAATAGTAATTGACAGATGCTAATGTTAGCTTGTTAGCTTTCATTAATATATTTTCTAAGGTTTGTCTTAAAAATTATAAACCGCCTCATACTTTGCATCATTTTGCATCATTTTACTCCACATATTGATGTGACAAATATTTTTAAATGTTTAAATTGTATTCAAAACAACAACATAAAGCAACAACACAACAACTATAGGACGTATTTTTCGAAATAAATCACAGATTTAAAAAAAAAAAAAAAAAAAGTTTTTTTTTTTTTTTTACATTAGCATACCAGCTTTTTGGATAAATCTGGAGGTGTATATACATCAGGTTCTCATAAGTAGTAATTTAGAGATGCTAACGTTAGCATGTTAGCTTTTTTTAAATATATTTTCTAAGTTATGTCTTAAAAAATATACACCGCCTCATACTTTGCATCATTTTACTTATTTTAAATGTTTAAACAACATAAAGCCACAACACAACCTGTAGAACATATTTTTCAAAATAAATCACTAAATTTTCCAATTTTTTTAAAACCTTTTTTTTGGGGGGGGACGTTAGAATACCAGCTTTTTAGATAATACCGCAGGTATGTACCTCAGGGTGTCATATTTCAATAGTAATTGACAGAGGCTAACGTTAGCATGTTAGCTTTCATTAACATCAAAAACATTTTTTAGCTTTTTTTTTTGGGACGTTAGAATACCAGCTTTTTAGATAATTCCGCAGGTATGTACCTCAGGGTCTCATATTTCAATAGTAATTGACAGATGCTAACATTAGCATGTTAGTATTCATTAATATATTTTCTAAGGTATGTCTTAAAAATTATAAACCGCCTCATACTTTGCATCATTTTGCATCATTTTACTCCACATATTGATGTGACAAACATTTTTAAATGTTTAAACTGTATTCAAAACAACAACATAAAGTCACAACACAACAACTGTAGGACATATTTTTCGAAATAAATCACAGATTTAAATAAAAATAAAAAAAGCACGTTTTTTCTTACGTTAGCTAACCAGCTTTTGAGATAAATCTGGAGGTATATACATCCGGTTATCATGTCTAAGTAGTAATTTAGAGATGCTAACGTTAGCATTTTAGCTTTTTTTAAATATATTTTCGAAGTTATGTCTTAAAAATTACACACCGCCTCATACTTTGCATCAATTTACTTGTTTTACATGTTTATACAACATAAAGCCACAACACAACCGTAAAACATATTTTTCCAAATAAATCACCAAATTTTCAAACATTTTTTAATATATTTTTTTGGGGGGGACGTTAGAATACCAGCTTTTTAGATAATTCCGCAGGTATGTACCTCAGGGTCTCATATTTCAATAGTAATTGACAGATGCTAACGTTAGCATGTTAACTTTCATTAATATATTTTCTAAGGTATGTCTTAAAAAATATAAACGGCCTCATACTTTGCATAATTTTACTCTGCATATTGATGTGACAAACATTTTTAAATGTTTAAATTGTATTCAAAACAACAACATAAAGCCACAACACAACAACTGTAGGACATATTTTTCTAAATAAATCACAGATTTTTAAAAAATAGCATTTTTTTTTTACGTTAGTATACCAGCTTTTTAGATAAATCTGGAGGTATATACATCAGGTTCTCATATTTAAGTAGTAATTTAGAGATGCTAACGTTAGCATGTTAGCTTTTTTAAAATATATTTTCTAAGTTATCTCTTAAAAATTATACACCACCTCATACTTTGCATCATTTTACTTGTTTTAAATGTTTAAACAACATAAAGCCACAACACAACATGTAGGACATATTTTTCAAAATAAATCACCGAATTTGTATTATTTTTTTTTTTAGGGTGGGACGTTAAAATACCAGCTTTTTAGATAATTCCGCAGGTATGTACCTCAGGGTCTCATATTACAATAGTAATTGCGGATGCTAACGTTAGCATGTTAGCTTTCATTAATATATTTTCTAAGGTTTGTCTTAAAAATTATAAACCGCCTAATACTTTGCATAATTTTGCATCGTTTTACTCCACATATTGATGTGATAAACATTTTTAAATGTTTAAATTGTATTCAAAACAACAACATAAAGCCAGAACACAACAACTGTAGGACATATTTTTCAAAATAAATCACTGATTTTTTCCTAAAAATGTTTAAGGTTGTTTTTTCTTTTTCTTTATGTTAGCATACCAGCTTTTTAGATAAATCTAGAGGTACATACATCAGGTTGTCATATTTAAGTAGTAATTGAGAGACGTTAGCATGTTAGCTTTTTTAAAATATATTTTCTAAGTTATGTCTTAAAAATTAAACACCGCCTCATACTTTGCATCATTTTACTTGTTTTAAATGTTTAAACAACATAAAGCCACAACACAACATGTAAGACATATTTTTCAAAATAAATCAACAAATTTTCAAATTTTTTTTTAGTTTTTTTTGGGGGGGACTTTAGCATACCAGCTTTTTAGATAATTCCACAGTAATTAATACGTCAGGGTTTCATATTTAAGTAGTAATTGACACATGCTAACGTTGGCATGTTAGCTTTTTAAAATATATTTTCTAAGGTATGTCTTAAAAATGATGTATGAGACCAGACACTGCGGTATACTTTGCATGATTTTGCATCGTTTTACTCCGCATATTGATGTGACAAACATTTTTAAATGTTTAAATTGTATTCAAAACAACAACATAAAGCCTAAACACAACAACCGTAGGACATATTTTTCGAAATTTATCACAGATTTAAAAAAAAAAAAAAAAAAAAAAAAAAAAGCAAATTTTTTTTTACGTTAGCATCCCAGCTTTTTAGATAAATCTGGAGGTATATACATCAGGTTCTCGCATTTGAGTAGTAATTTAGAGATGCTAATGTTAGCATGTTAGCTTTTTTAAAATATATTTTCTAAGTTATGTCTTAAAAATTATACACCGCCTCCTACTTTGCATCATTTTACTTGTTTTAGATGATTAAACAACATAAAGCCACAACACAACCTGTAGAACATATTTTTCAAAATAAATCACCAAATTTAAAAAAAACATTTTTTAGCTTTTTTTTGGGGGACGTTAGAACACCAGCTTTTTAGATAATTCCGCAGGTATGTACCTCAGGGTCTCATATTTCAATAGTAATTGACAGATGCTAACGTTAGCATGTTAGCATTCATTAATATATTTTCTAAGGTATGTCTTAAAAACTATAAACCGCCTCATACTTTGCATCATTTTGCATCATTTTACTCCGCATATTGATGTGACAAACATTTTTAAATGTTTTAAATTGTATTCAAAACAACAACATAGAGCCACAACACGACAACTGTAGGACATATTTTTCAAAAGAAATCACAGATTTTTTTCAAATTTTTTTTAGGGTTTTTATATTTTTTTTGACGTTAGAATACTAGCTTTTTAGATAATTCCGCATATACCTCAGGGTTTCACATTTAAGTAGTAATAGCAGTTGTTAATGTTAGCATGTTAGCTTTTTCAATATATTTTCAAAGGTATATCTTAAAAATTATGTTTTACCAAACGCCACCATTTACTTTGTATAAATTTAATCCGCATATTGATGTGACAAACATTTGTAAATGCTTAAACAACATAAAACCACAACACAACAATTGTAGGACATACTTTTAAAAATAAATCACAGATTTTTTCGAAACTTTTTTTCAGCAATTTTTATTTTTTTTTACGTTAACATACCAGCTTTTCAGAGGAATCCGTAGCATGTTAGCTTTTTTTAAATATAGTTTTTAAAGGAATGCATCTCAGATGCATATTGGTACTTGACACAAACTTTCTGTTAGCATGTTAGCTTTTTTATTTATATTTTAAACAAATACACCTCTGAGTGATACATGTTGGTACTTGAAGCATGATTTCTGTTAGCATGTTAGCTTTTTTAAAATATAAATTTTAAAGGAAAACACCTCAGAAACATATTGGTACTTGAAAGAAACTTTCTGTTCGCACGTTAGCTTTTTATTTATATTTTAAAGGAATACACCTCTGAGTGTTACATTTTGGTACTTGAGGCATGATTTCTGTTAGCATGTTAGCTTTTTTTAAATATATATTTTCAAAGGAATGCATCTCAGATACATATTGGTACTTGACACAAACTTTCTGGTAGCATGTTAGCGTTTTTATGTATATTTTAAAGGCATACACCTCTGACTGATAGATTTTGGTACTTGACTCATGATTTCTGTTAGCATGTTAGCTTTTTTTACATATATATTTTTAAAGGAATGCATCTCAGATACATATTGGTACTTGACACAAACTTTCTGTTAGCATGTTAGCTTTTTTATTTATATTTTAAAGGAATACACCTCTGAGTGTTATATGTTGGTATATGACGCATGATTTCTTTTAGCATGTTAGCTTTTTTAAAATATAACATTTAAAGGAAAACACCTCAGGTACATATTGGTAGTAGGCAGAAACTTTCTGTTAGCATATTAGCTTTTTATATATATTTTAAAGGATTGGCCTTGTGAGTGATCAATTTTGATACTTGACGCATGATTTCTGTTAGCATGTTAGCTTTTTTTAAATATATATTTTTAAAGGATTGCATCTCAGATACATATTGGTACTTGACACAAACTTTCTGTTAGCATGTTAGCTTTTTTAAAATATACATTTTGAAAGGAAAAAACCTCAGATACATATTGGTAGTTGACAGAAATTTCTGTTAGCATGTTAGCTTTTGTACCAAAATGTGATAGATTTTGGTACTTGATGCAAGATTTCTGTTTGCATATTACCTTTTTAAAATGTAACTTTTACAGGAATACACTTCAGATACATATTGGTAATTGACAAACTTTTGTAGCATGTTAGCTTTTTTATTTATATTTTAAAGGAATGCACCTCTGAGTGTTACATTTTGGTATTTGAGGCATGATTTCTGTTAACTTTTTTAAAATGTAACTTTTAAAGGAATACTCTTCAGATACATCTTGGTACTTGACACAAACGTTCTGTTAGCATGTTAGCTTTTGTATGTATATTTTAAAGGCATACACCTCTGAGTGATAGATTTTGGTCCTTGACTCATGATTTCTGTTAGCAAGTTAGCTTTTTTTGAATATATTTTTTAAATGAATGCATCTCAGATACATATTGATACTTGACACAAACTGTATGTTAGCATGTTAGCTTTTTTATTTATATTTTAAAGGAATACACATCTCAGTGATACATGTTGGTACTTGACGCTTGATTTCTGTTAGCATGTTAGCTTTTTTAAACTATAACCTTTAAAGGAAAACACCTCAGATACATATTGGTACTTGACAAAAACTTTATGTTAGCATGTTAGCTTTTTTATATATATCTTAAAGGAATGGACTTCTTAACGATACATTTTGATACTTGACGCATGATTTCTGTTAGCATGTTGGATTTTTCAAAATATATTTTTTTAAGGAATACACTTCAGATACATATTGGTACATTACACAAACTTTTTGTTAGCATGTTAGCTTTTTTATGAATATTTTAAAGGAATACACTTCTGAGTGATACATGTTGGTATTTGACGCATGATTTATGTTAGCATGTTAGCTTTTTTATGTATATTTTAAAGGAATACACTTCTGAGTGTTACATTTTAGTACTTGACACAAACTTTCTGTTAGCATGTTAGCTTTTTTTATAGATTTTTTAAAGGAATACACCTCTGAGTGATACATTTTGGTACTTGACACAAACTTTCTGTTAGCTTTTTTATGTATATTTTAAAAGAATACACTTCTGAGTGATAAATTTTGGTACTTGACACACACTTTCTGTTAGCATGTTAGCTTTTTTATATATATATTTTAAAGCAATAAACCTCTGAGTGATACATTTCGGTCCCTGACAAAAAATGTTCTGTTAGCATGTTAGGTTTTTTATGTATATTTTAAAGGAATACACATCTAAGTGATACATTTTGGTACCTGACACACACTTTCTGTTAGCATGTTAGCTTTTTTTATATATATTTAAAATGAATACACCTCTGAGTGATACATTTTGGTACTTGACACAAACTTTCTGTTAGCATGTTAGCTTTTTTTATAGATTTTTTAAAGGAATACACCTCTGAGTGATACATTTTGGTACTTGACACAAACTTTCTGTTAGCTTTTTTATGTATATTTTAAAAGAATACACTTCTGAGTGATAAATGTTGGTACTTGACACACACTTTCTGTTAGCATGTTAGCTTTTTTATATATATATTTTATATACATATATTTTAAAGCAATAAACCTCTGAGTGATACATTTCGGTACTTGACAAAAAATGTTCTGTTAGCATGTTAGGTTTTTTATGTATATTTTAAAGGAATACACATCTAAGTGATACATTTTGGTACCTGACACACACTTTCTGTTAGCATGTTAGCTTTTTTTATATATATTTAAAATGAATACACCTCTGAGTGATACATTTTGGTACTTGACACAAACTTTCTGTTAGCATGTTAGCATTTTTATATATATTTTAAAGGAATACACCTCTGAGTGATACATTTTGGTACCTGACAAATGATTTATGTTAGCATGTTAGCTTTTTAATACATTATTTAAAGGAATACACCTCAGAATGATACGCATTAGTACTTGACACAAACTTTCTGTTAGCATGTTAGCTTTTTTATGTATATTTTAAAGGAATACACCTCTGAGTGATACATTTTGGTCCCTGACAAATGATTTATGTTAGCATGTTAGCTTTTTAATACATTTTTTAGAGGAATACACCTCAGAGTGATACGCATTAGTACTTGACACAAACTTTCTGTTAGCATGTTAGCATTTTTATATATATTTTAAAGGAATACACCTCTGAGTGATACATTTTGGTACCTGACAAATGATTTATGTTAGCATGTTAGCTTTTTAATACATTATTTAAAGGAATACACCTCAGAATGATACGCATTAGTACTTGACACAAACTTTCTGTTAGCATGTTAGCTTTTTTATGTATATTTTAAAGGAATACACCTCTGAGTGATACATTTTGGTCCCTGACAAATGATTTATGTTAGCATGTTAGCTTTTTAATACATTTTTTAGAGGAATACACCTCAGAGTGATACGCATTAGTACTTGACACAAACTTTCTGTTAGCATGTTAGCTTTTTTATGTATATTTTAAAGGAATACACCTCTGAGTGATACCTTTTGGTACTTGGCAAAATCTTTCTGATAGCATTTTAGCTTTTTTATGTCTATTTTAAAGGAATACACTTCTGAGTGATACATTTTGGTACCTGGCAAATGATTTATGTTAGCTTTTTAATACATTTTTTAAAGGAATACACCTCAGAGTGACACGCATTAGTACTTGACACAAACTTTCTGTGAGCATGTTAGCTTTTTTATGTATATTTCAAAGGAATACACCTCTGAGTGATACCTTTTGGTACTTGACACAATCTTTCGGTTAGCTTGATACACATTGGTAGTTGAAGCAAGCTGAATGGTATATGTTTTGTTACCTGATGCTATCTGGCTAACGTGCTAACTGTTAAAATTTGAAATAAAGATGAAAATAGGAAGGTAAACTCTGTACTCTGTTCCATAATTGCATATTAACACACTAAACGAGTGAAGTGTTGTGTAGACATGTTTCAAATCAAATTTTTGTGTGTTAGTAATGTTGTTATGCACACTTTTATCTGGTTGTTAGGCGTGTACTTAAGTGTGGTAGTTTCACTGTGGGTGGTGTTACCTTGGTGGGTTTTTCTTTTCCCTGGTCTGACGCAATAGTGTCAGTTTGAGGACGACTGGAAGTGAGTCCAGGAGGCTGAAGGTGGGCTGGAAGAGGATTGTAAGCACCTGCTCCGGGCGCCATATTAACCTGCCAACCTCGGGCTGTGTTCGTCGTCTCCACAGGCGGGCGGCGGCGGCGAGCTCAGTGGGCGGCGGCTAAAGTGGCGGGTCTGAGTGTGTCCACTGAAGGTCACGGAGCGCCTGAGACTCGAGTGGATTTCCACCTTTGCTTACTAGAGGGAAACACTCCTCAGAGTCGCGGTGTCGCAAATTGAACCGAGGATGAGATTTATTTACTGCAAGGAAAGCGGATTAAAAGTTCAAAACATCTCTTTACTCGATTGTTCATGCTTTCACTGCAAAGTGTGTTGTGTGTGTGTGTTGTGTACAGGCTTTTGTGTCGATACCACGACATTGTCTGATCTGCAAGTTTGGCCGTGACGCATGTGCACGTTGAAAAGGTCACAACACAGCAACTTTACGCCACAACACAACACAATAAACTCACAACACAGCAACTTTACACCACAACACAACACAACACAATTAAGCCACAACACAATGAAGCCACAACACAGCAACTTTACGCCTCAACACAACACAATAAAGTCACAACACAGCAACTTTACACCACAACACAACACAATAAAGTCACAACACAGCAACTTTACCGCACAATACAACACAATAAAGCCAAAACACAGCAGCTTTACCGCACAATACAACAAAATAAAGTCACAACACAGCAACTTTACACCACAACACAACACAATAAAGCCAAAACACAGCAACTTTACCGCACAATATAACAAAATAAAGTCACAACACAGCAACTTCATAAAACAACACAACACAATAAAGCCACAACACAATACATCCCCAACACAATAAAGCCACAACACAGCAACTTTACGCGACAACACAATAAAGCCACAACACAACACAATAAAGCCACAACACAGCAACTTTACGCCAAAACACAACACACTGAAGTCACAACACAGCAACTTTACACCACAACACAATGCAATAAAGCCACAACACAATAAAGCCACAACACAGAAACTTTATGCCGCAACACAACACAATAAAGCCACAACACAGCAACCTTACACCACAACACAACACAATAAAGCCATAACACAACACAATAAAGCCACAACACAGCAACTTTACGCAACAACACAACAAAATAAAATCACAACACAGCAACTTCATACCACAACACAACACAACACAATAAAGCCACATCACAACACATTAAAGCCACAACACAATAAAGCCACAACACAGCAACTTTACGCCACAACACAATAAAGCCACAAAACAATAAAGCCAAAACACAGCAACTTTAAGCCACAACACAACAAAATAAAGTCACAACACAGCAACTTCATACCACAACACAACACAATAAAGCCATAACACAACACAATAAAGGCACAACACAGCAACTTTACACCACAACACAACACAATAAATCCACAACACAATAAAGCCACAACACAATAAAGCTACAACACAGCAACTTTACGCCACAACACAATAAAGCCACAACACAATAAAGCCACAACACAGCAACTTTACGCCACAACACAATAAAGCCACAACACAATAAAGCCACAACACAGCATCTTTATACCACAACACAACACAACACAATAAAGCCACAACACAACACAATCGAGCCACAACACAGCAACTTTACGCCACAACACAGCAACTTTACGCCACAACACAACAAAATAAATCCACAACACAATAAAGCCACAACACAATAAAGCCACAACACAGCAACTTTATGCCATAACACAATAAAGCCACAACACAACACTATAAAGCCACAACACAGCAACTTTACGCCACAACACAACATAATAAAGCCATAACACAGCAACTTTACACCACAACACAACACAATAAAGCCACAACACAACACAATAAAGCCAAAACACATCAACTTTTAGCCACAACACAATAAAATAAAGTTAACACAGCATCTTCATACCACAACACAACACAATAAAGCCAAAACACAATAAAGCCACAACACAGCAACTTTACAGCACAGCACAATAAAACCACAACACAGCAACTTTACACCACAACACAACACAATAAAGCCACAACACAGCAACGATACGCCACAAAACAACAAAATAAAGTCACAACACAGTAACTTAATACCACAACACAACACAATACAATAAAGCCACAACACAACACAACCATAGTCACAACACAGCAACTTTACGCCACAACACAACAAAATAAAGTCACAACACAGCAACTTTATACCACAACACAACACAACACAATATAATAAAGCCACAACACAACACAACAAAGTCACAACACAGCAACTATACGCCACAACACAACACAATAAAGCCTCAATACAGGAACTTTACGCCACAACACAACAAAATAAAGTCGCAACACAGCAACCTTACACCACAACACAACACAATAAAGCCACAACACAGCAACTTTACACCACAACACAATAAGGCCACAACACAACAACTATACGCCACAACACAACTACATAAAGTCACAACGCAGCAACTTTATATAACAACACGACAACATAAAGCCTCAAAACTTTTTTGAGTGACATTTTGTATTAACTCTTTTTTAGATAAGAGACAGTGTAGAAGTTGTGTAACCATTGTTTCTCCCTCCTTTTGGAGAATTTTTTTGTTTATAATAAATTCGATAGATCATATCCTGGGCCGAGTATAGTTTGTTATTGTTTTTGTGTTTCCTCCTTTCGGAGTGATTTTCGGTTGTTCCTTTTCGTGGAACCTTTTTTCACCAAGTAGTCAGGTTATAGAATATGTTGAATCCTCACTCTGGAGGTGAAAAGAAGATTTCAAAATAAAAGCCTGCCGGATTGTTCCCTACACTGCATCTAAGTCTTATTTTTGTTTGTTAGACTAATTATGTGTAGGTTATCACACAATAAAGTCTGTTGCTATAGTTATTAGCTATTGTGCTTAAGCCATACTTTTTCTATCTGTGCAAGGACAAAACTTATTGTCGGAGGGGTGGCCTCCGCCGCAGATGTTATTGTGGTTTCAGCCCGATAAGAGCCAAAGACTTCAAGGACCTCAACGAAGATAAGACGAAAGCATGCAGACGAAGCAGAGAAAAGGCGAAATCACAAGGCCCTAGCACATTCCGTCACGTATTGTGCATACTGGAGCTGCTTCGCATGATATGTGTGACCACTCCTGTTAGGGGCGATCTCAGTGATGTTGACTGGGGAACTCCTGAATAAATGGAGGGACACGGGAGCTGTACCTTAGAGCGGTGGTTCTCTAATGGGGCTATGTGTACCTATGGGGGTACTTGAAGGTATGCCAAGGAGTATGTGAGATTTTTCAAAAATATTCTAAAAATAGCAACAATTTAAAAATCCTTTAAATATATATTTATTGAATAATACTTCAACAAAATATGAATGTAAGTTCATAAACTGTGAAAAGAAATTCAACAATGCAATATTCAGTGTTGACAGCTAGATTTTTTGTGGACATGTTCCATAAATATTGATGTTAAAGATTTCTTTTTTTGGGATGACATCTTTAGAATTAAGTTCATGAATCCTCTATTACAATCCCCAAAGAGGGCACTTTAAGATGATGATTACGTCTATGTGTACAAATCTTTATTTATAATTGAATCACTTGTTTGTTTTTCAACAAGTTTTTTGTTATTTTTATATCTTTTTTCCCAAATAGTTCAAGAAAGACCACTACAAATGACCAATATTTTGCACCGTTATACAATTTAATAAATCAGAAACTGATGACAAAGTGCTGTATTTTATTTCTTTATCTCTTTTTTTCCAACCAACAATGCTTTGCTCTGATTAGGGGGTACTTGAATTAAAAAAAATGTTCACAGGGGGTGCATCACTGAAAAGAGGTTGAGAACCACTGCCTTAGAGTGTAGGGCGAGACTGTGACTAAGTGTGCAGCGCCATGCGTTCTCCTCATGAGCTAAATTAAACTCTGTCTCTGCATGGTTCCTTGCTTCTGGTCTATTTTAATAGATGTCATCAGTGTTTGAACCTGACAGTTACATCATCTCACGCCAAGTTATTGTGTATTTACCAGCTTAATGTTGGATGGATATTCCTTGTAATTTTCTGCGGAACAAGGTGAGCGTCTCTTCTCTCGTCCAACATGCAACCACTGGTTGAAAAAAGAGCAATGTCTTGGTTGAAGTGTGCACTCCTCTAGTTTCTCCTAAGCTGCTTCAAGCCAAATCTGTTCCTCCTCTTGATAGCGAGCCCTGAGAAGCGCCGGCGTTCTCGCTCCGTTTGAGCAACCGCCGTTACAAATAGACGAGGATGCCAGCGGAGGATATTCTTCATGTGGGGTTCAAACCCACGGAAAGGCCCCCGCTTTGAAACATCTGCCGGCTTCCAATTGTTACAGCGTTTTTTCTGGAGCGTGCCTGCTGGGGAGTGGTGTTTACCTAAGCTCTTAAACACTATGTCCAAAGTTCCCATTACATTTTATTTGTGTTGCGTGGATAATCACATTAAAGAAGAATGCATGTACTCCCTGAGAGGCAAAGTCATTTGACAAGTGAGCAAATAAGTCCGAGGCCTCCACTCAGTGGCGACTCGGCGGGAGGCGGGTCATTAAAACGTGAGAAGAAAAAAAAACAAACAGCGTGAGCTTTCTTGTTCAGTCAACACCGGAGCTTCTACCCTGTCACCTTAATCATCGCCCGGCAAACACAATCGGAACCGGCGTAGAGGCGGTCCCCAGCCACGGCGGCTCGTTATTAGGGAGAAACCCAGCGGAGCTCGTTAGGGCGATGAAAGCCGACGTGGTAAATAAGGTTAATTGGCCGCTCCGTCAGTCCCGGGAAGACGCTTACAAGTGACACGGAACTACTGGAACATGACTTCACAGGCGCCGTTTTGGCAGAGTGTCGCCATGGTGATAGGTGGTCGGTTGGGGGGGGGAGGGCGCCGCGCAAATGGTAGAGGCGTAACGGTAATGGATGTGTACAGATTTCAGGGACAGGAAGTGCGTCTTAGGCATTGGAATGTTCAAGTTAGAGATGCGCGGATAGGCAATTATATCATCCGCAACCGCATCACTAAAGTCGTCATCCACCCGCCATCCACCCGAACCAACATTTTATCAGAACCGCAACCGTTGTTATATATCCGGAGTCGGCAAACTTTACCACCAAACGAGCTATCCATCCATCCATCCATTTTCTACCGCTTATTCCCTTTCGGGGTCGCGGGGGGCGCTGGCGCCTATCTCAGCTACAATCGGGCGGAAGGCAGGGTACACCCTGGACAAGTCGCCACCTCATCGCAGGGGCAACACAGATAGACAGACAACATTCACACTCACATTCACACACTAGGGCCAATTTAGTGTTGCCAATTAACCTATCCCCAGGTGCATGTCTTTGGAAGTGGGAGGAAGCCGGAGTACCCGGAGGGAACCCACGCATTCACGGGGAGAACATGCAAACTCCACACAGAAAGATCCCGAGCCTGGATTTGAACCCAGGACTGCAGGAACTTCGTATTGTGAGGCAGCCGCACTAACCCCTCTGCCACCGTGAAGCCCAAAAACAGATCAATCAAATGTTTTTTTATTTTTTATAAGAATCCATTTTTAATAAGGAATTCTTAGACCATCCCCATGTCACCAGAAGGTGACATGGGGATGGTCTAAGAAGCTAGTTTGACCCATTTTACAAAGTAAAGAAGGCAATGGGAGCCGCTAACGTTCTCGCGAATATCCGATGGTGATCATTCAGATAACGGGAATAAGGGCGTGCTGCCTTTGACACCTTCAACAACATGTATGAACCGTTAGCCAGTCCAGCAACATGCTGTATGCAGCTTATGCAAACACACGTACAAGATTGAAGGGCATACTGGGTGATACAGGGTACACTAATGGTTGTGATATAAATAATTTTAACACTCTTACTAATATGCGCCACACTGTGAAGCCACACCAAACAAGAATGACAAACACATTTCGGGAGAACATCCTCACAGTAACACAACATAAACGCAACATAATAAATACCCAGAATCCTTTGCATCCGTGACAATTCCTGAATATACTTTACACCCCCACGCGCCCAACCCCGCCCACCTTACCGACACACGGGGGGGAGCGTTGCTGCTAGTGGGGTGTACAATATAGTCAGGAACTATCATGGATGCAAAGGATTCTGGGTATTTGTTGTGTTGCGTTTATGTTGTGTTACTGTGAGGATGTTCTCCCGAAATGTGTTTGTCATTCTTGTTTGGTGTGGCTTCACAGTGTGGCGCATATTAGTAAGAGTGTTAAAATTATTTATATCACAACCATTAGTGTACTCTGTGTCACCCAGTATGCCTTGCAGTCGTGTGCGTGTGTCAGTGGAAGTCACACACAACATATTGCTGGACTTGCAAGTAAATTGTACATGTTGTAGAAGGCGACAAAGCCAATGGTGTCATGCACGCCCTAATACTTATTAACTGGGTGACCGCCGGCAGACATTCTTGAGAATGTTTACGTCAACTAATGTCTTCTTCGCTTTGTGACACGGGTCCAAAATGGCTCTTTGAAAGGTAAAAGTTACCGATCTCTGAACCGTGTATATCATATATTTCCAAATGGTTCAACCGCCACCCGCCCGAATCTATTTAAAATCAATTTTTTCGTCATGTCACCCGCCCGACCCGCAGCTCTAGTTCGGGTGGTGTGTCTGAAACCGAACCCGAGGACGAAAGGTTCGGCGTAGGGTTGTACGGTACACCGGTGTTAGTATCGTCGTCTGTGATCACTCCAAACGAGTATGATTGTTAATGGGATTGCCTTCAGGAGAACGCCTGTGCGTGGTATCTTAAAGTGGGGAGACTGGTGCCACACTGTCCTTGGCAAAGAGAAGGCCGGGATCCAATGGCATGGAGACCAAGACAATTGGGGGCCCATCTTTGCTGCAGCCTTCTACCGCCTTTGTGACCATTGCGGAGCTTCTAGGCAACCATCATCCGCCGTTGAGGTCTTTTTCGACGAGGTAGACACGTAGACTCCAACGTCACTTCTTCGCTGTCGGGAGCTGTATCCCGTGGCAAGGGAAAACCCAGGACGACCGGCACCTCCTCACAGCTGCAGGATGCTGGCAGCAACACATTGCGAAAAAGTTGGCACAGGGGCATTTTTACCACTGTGTTACATGGCCTTTCCTTTTAACAACACTCAGGAGGAGACCAATTTTTGAAGATTTTCAGGTGGAATTCTTTCCCATTTTTGCTTGATGTACAGCTTAAGTTGTTCAACAGTCCGGGGTCTCCGTTGTGGTATTTGAGACTTCATATTGCGCCACACATTTTCATTGGGAGACAGGTCTGGACTACAGGTAGGCCAGCAAAGTACCTGCACTCTTTTACTATGAAGCCACGCTGTTGTAACAAGTGGCTTGACATTGTCTTGCTGAAATAAGCAGGGGCGTCCATGATAACGTTGCTTGGATGGCAACATATGTTGCTCCAAAACCTGTATGTACCTTTCAGCATGAATGGTGCCTTCACAGATGTGTAAGTTACCCATGCCTTGGGCACTAATACACCCCCATATCATCACAGATGCTGGCTTTTCAACTTTGCGCCTATAGTTATTTTCCTCTTAGGTCCGGAGGACACGACGTCCAGTTTTCCAAAAAACAATTTGAAATGTCTATTCATCAGACCACAGAACACTTTTTCAATTTGCATTATCCATTTTCTACCGCTTATTCCCTTTGGGGTAGCGGGGGGCGCTGGCGCCTATCTCAGCTACAATCGGGCGGAAGGCGGGGTACACCCTGGACAAGTCGCCACCTCATCGCAGGGCCAACACAGATAGACGGACAACATTCAAACTCACATTCACACAATCCAGCTTAAATGAGCTCGGGCCTAGCGAGGCCGGCGGCGTTTCTGGGTGTTGTTGATAAATGGCTTTTGTTTACTTCCTCTTAGTGGAGATTTAACTTGCACTTACAGATGTAGCGACCAACTGTAGTTACTGACAGTGGTTTTCTGAACTGTCGCTGAGCCCATTTGGTGATATCCTTTACACACTGATGTCACTTTTTGATGCAAAGATGTTGGTTTCCAGTTTTGCAGTGATTTCTCCATCTTCGCCGAACCTTTTGACGATATTACGGACCGTAGATGGTAAAATCCCTAAATTCCTTACAATTTAAGAAATGTTCTTAAATTATAAGGAATTTAGGGTCACCGCATTTGTCCACGAAGCGGTGACCCTCGCCCCATTCCTTGTTTGTGAATGACTGAACATTTCACGGAAGCTGCTTTTATTCCCAATCATGGCACCCACCCGCTCCCAATTAGCCCATTCACCTGTGGGATGTTCCAAATAAGTGTTTGATGAGCATTCTTTAACTTTCTCAGTCTTTTTTGCCACTTGTGCCAGCATTTTTTCGAAACATGTCGCAGGCATCAAATTCTAAATGAGTTAATATTTGCAAATAAAGTTATCCAGTTTGAACGTTAAATATCTTGTCTTTGCAGTCTATTCAATTGAATATAGATTTAAAATGATTTGCAAATCATTTTATTTTGTTTTTATTTATGATTTTACACAACGGGCCAGCTTCACTGGTTTTGGGTTCTGTACAACACAGCTCATAGGTCAGTTTGTCGACATAGTACTAACATCTTTTTCAGATTTTTTTTTCAAAGTCATGGTATTTTTAACTGAAGTGAAGTGAATTATATTTATATAGCGCTTTTTCTCTAGTGACTCAAAGTGCTTTACATAGTGAAACCCAATACCTAAGTTACATTCAAACCAGTGTGGGTGGCACTGAGAGCAGGTGGGTAAAGTGTCTTGCCCAAGGACACAACGGCAGTGACTAGGATGGCGGAAGCGGGAATCGAACCTGCAACCCTCAAGTTGCTGGCACGGCCGCTCTACCAACCGAGCTAAACCGGCCCATCAGCATTGCAACATTATTGTTATGAAAGAACAGTAAACAAGACCGTTCTAACTCTTCTTGTCTCTCGGAGTCGGGCTGAAACCCCGCTGTGAAAATCCCCCTTCACTGAGTTGTAATCCTCAAAAAAAAAAAGGTCAACTCCGCAGTTGTTTTACTTTTTGTGTTCCAGGCCAAACGAGGTGAGAGAATGACGCAGATTTGTGTGGCGAGGAAGTCCAGGTGGAGGGGATCACGGCGGGTGGCCGCGTCAGCAAAAAATAGCCGACGGTGCCGCGGGACGCCCAATTACCACCTCCCGCCGATAGCCCACCTAATGATAGTGTTGTTGTCGTCGCTACGGCGGGGAGACGGAGGGCGTGTGTCAAGGTGCGGAGTAAACCATGCGCTTTAAAAGTCGTCTTCAGGGAGGGTCTGGCTGGAAATGTTTCGCACAAGAGAAATAAAGTTGGATCGTGAGTAGTGATTATAGACCATCCATCCATTCATTTTCTACCGCGTGTCCTTTTTATAGACATAAATACAACTGATATATCAATTAGCTGTGAATAGGTGGACGTCATTTGCTGTTCTTCTTACATTCACGCCAACTCATCAAATGGAAAGTATGATTCTGGTAAGGGAAAGAGGGAGGGGGCGGGGGGGCTCTTGGGTTCCAGACTTTCTGCTGCTCTGCCTAATAGCAAAAGACAGCTAATTAAAAGGTCCCGTCTTGAGGGAAATGAATCCCTCATTGTGCTCCATGAAGTCTGAAAAGGTGGCAAAATCGTCTTGATCTTGGGCTAAACGTGAAGATAGTAAAGATGTTAACAAAAAATAAAAAATGTTTTTCCATTAAATCCACCTTTTTATTTTCTTGCCTCTCCAAGTAGGTTTTTATCTTAGTAAGCCTCGGAGGAAACGAGACCGGATCTGCCTTTAAAAATAAAGAATGTGCTCTTCCATCTTTTAATATTCATACATTCATTGTGCCAACAAAAACAATCATATTTACAGCAGACATTGTTCAGTTTGGAGCAAGTTGGAGGCCGAATGACCTCATTTATGTCACGGCGCGGATTCGAACCCGGTTCCCTCCTGCATCTGAGTGTCACAGTTTCTCCTCTGGCTGCTCAATCGGACACGCCCCCCGCTCACTCTGAACGTAGCACACCCACGCAGCGACAAGCCTGCACACAATCGGCAATCTGCACACCTGGTACTGATAAGGGCAATCTGGATAAAGGACTTTGTGGGGAGGCGCAGCCGACGGGCCGACGGCAGGGCTTCCCAAAATGGCGGCAAGGAGGTGGAGAATGCGGCGGAGTAAAGAGGCGGGGCGTGCCGGGAACGACGCCGCCGCAATCTAATTCAGGTGTGTGGCTCACACATCGGGAAACGATTAACATTTCTCCTGCTGATGTATAAAAAAGGATAAAGGAGGAGAGAGCACAGACGGAGTAAGAGAGCCGGCAACAACGACCGAGCAGCAAGAGAGGAAAAGACACGAGAGACGGAGACGCGACCGACTAAAGAGCGGACCGGAACCAAGACGCGAGAGACGAGGAGCGAGACACGGAGCGCGAGCAGTGGGAGTGACGACGGCGGAAAAGATATCTGATATTGAAAAATAAAAGAGTCAAACCTGCTCAAAGCGATGTCCTTCCTGGGTGGTCGGTGGAACCTGCACGACGACGACAAGAGACCGTCACAGACGTCATCTCCGTTATCTCCCTTTAGTAAATCATAAAAGTAAGTTCCCGCCTTACTGTTATGGTGTCTGTTGACGTAATCTCCCTTTAGTGAACCATAACAGTAAAATCCCGCCTTACTGTTATGGTGTCTGTTGCCGTCATCTCCCTTGAGTAAACTATAACAGTAAGTTCCCGCCTTACTGTTATGGTTTACTAAAGGGAGATGACGAAAGCAGACACCAGGGGGAGTAATGTTCAATAATTTATTATATATGTATATATATATATATATATATATATATATATATATATATATATATATATATATATGTATGTATATATATATATATATGTATATATAGTATGTAGTCAATATATATAATGATAATAATTATTAATAATAAACAATTAATAATAATTAATAATAAACTATTAATAATTAATAATAAACAATACTAACTAATAAGCTAACCCAAGGAAATAGATTGTGTCAAACCCAAGTGCGATTGTGTGTTACTACATGTATGTGTGTAGATTAACTGAAGTGTGTATTACCAAGTGTTGTCGAGAGCGAAGGAACAAGCCAGTCCGAGGGCCAGGCAGATGATCATTCAGGGCAGGAGAGAAGGGCTAGATCCGTGTTCAGTCCAAAAACACAGGGGAAACAACGGACTATCTCGAAGGGAAGGCACTGCGGGAGAGCAACACGGACGTCAGAATCACGGAGGGAAAAACAACAACGGTGAGAGAACATCAGGTTTACGGTACACAGAGAGGTAAATAAATTCCCGCGTGGATCCTTGGGTCCACTGGTCCTTTATCCAGCTCGCCCTCATCAGTCCCAGGTGAGCAAATTGGCGATTGCGTGCAGGCTTGTCGCTGCGTGGGCGTGCTGCGCTCAGCGGGAGCGGGGGCTTGTCCGGGCGAGCAGCCACAGGAGAAACTGTGAGACTCAGATTCAGGAGGGAACCGGGTTCGAACCCGCGCCGTGACAATTTATTTGTATCTCCATACCTTTTGCTTGTATTTTATCCTTCATTCCTACTCATGGTACTTACTATTTACCAGTTTACTGTAGACTTGACATTCGCAATAGTACGTCAGACTCACTCGACGTCCATTGCATTCGGTCTCCCCTGGGGGCGGGGGTTACCCACTTCTGCGGACCTTTCCAAGGATTCTTATAGTCATTCTCATCGACGTCCCACTGGGTTGTGAGTTTTTCCTTGCCCTTATGTGGGCGCTGGTCATTGTGGCTTGTGCAAATTTTAACATACATAAATGAGAACGGGCAGTTCAGTCGGCAGAATTTTACAGTCAAAATTAGTAGTTTCGTTTTTTTTTTTATAACTTCAAGAAATGCACTAAAAAAATAAAGCTTGTAGATTGTCCAATAAAAACACTACTAAGTCAGTAGGCAAAAAAAGTTTTTACATATGAATTACAGAGGTAAAAACGTTCCATAAACAGTACTGCACTGTAAACATGTTGGTATATTTTAAAGTAAAAAATAAATAACGTCTTCTCAGTGCATTAGTGTAACATGAAATTCGGTGCAACTGTTATTTTTATGGTAAAATACTGGTGTCATGACGTGGACTTTGGTGGGGTTTTTTTTTTCTGTGGTGTAAATCGACAGGACTAGACATGGCGTGAAGGTAATGTCATCTTTTATTATGAACTCAAAAAGTAACAAACAAAAGGCGCTCACAGCGGAGTTACAAAACTTGGCTATGAAATCAAAAACTTGCCTTAAAGCAAAACTATGGACATAAAAAAAACCTTGCAAACTATGGCATGAATTAAGAAAACTTACTTGAAAAGAGAAAAGAGTATGAAAAAAAGCAGCATGGATCATCAGCATGGATAACAAGGGTGTGTAGAGGGTGATGTCGCCAGGCTTATTGCCTGGCAACTGCAGGCTTAGATAGTGCTGTGATTATTGACAGGTGCGTGAGTCCAAACAAATGAGCCAGTAGAAACTAATGGTTGTCATGGAAACTAAAATAAACCAGGGTGCGCAAAAACAGGAACTAATGAAGTCAAAAACAAAACAGAACATGACTAAACAGAACATGGTCACAAAGACATGACAACTGGCAGTATTTTAACAAAAATGGGATTTTTTTTTTCCACAGTGGAAGAACCCCGTATTTGGTAGGAATCCAAAAATATTGCAGCGTAAAACAATACCGTGGTTTCCCCACGCTTTGAACCCTGCGGCTAATTCATGGATTTTTTTTCGTGTTCACAAGTTTTACTCACCAATTAATTCAGACCAATGACGGTGCCAAACGAAATTGTTTGCGTAAATTTAAAACACCCAATTATTAAATCTGCCATGACTGAAAAAAAAAAAAAAACATGGCCGCCATCAAGAAAAACTACTATGTAACTTAGTAAATAATTTCCCACAAGTCATTGGCCATTATTCAGAAGAATATAAAACCTTTAGGACAGGGGTCATCAACGCCCGCTGGCCTGTTCTAAAAATAGCTCAAATAGCAGCACTTACCAGTGAGCTGCCTCCATTTTTTACCTTTTATTTATTTACTGGCAAGCTGGTCTCGCTTTGCTTGACATTTTAAATTCTAAGCGGGAAAAAACTCAAAAAGAATTTGAAAATCCAAGAAAATATTTTAAAGACTTGGTCTTCACTTGTTTAAATAAATTCATCAAGTTTTTTAATTTGCATCTTATAAATTTCAGAAAGACAATTTTAGAGAAAAAAATGCAACCTTAAAAATGATTTTAGGATTTTTAAACACATATACCTTTTTACCTTTTAAATTAGTTCCTCTTCTTTGCTGACCATTTAAATCAATGTTAAAGTATTTTTTTTTTATTGTAAAGAATAATGAATATATTTTAATTTCATTCTTTATTTTAGCTTCTGTTTCTTGGACGAAGAATATTTGTGAAATATTTCTTCAAACTTATTATGATTAAAATTCAAAAAAAATATTCCGGCAAATCTCGAAAATCTGTAAAATCAAATTTAAATCTTATTTCCAAGTCCTTTGAATTTCTTTTAAAAAATTTTGTTCTGGAAAATCTAGAATGATTTGTCTTTGTTAGAAATATAGCTTGGTCTAATTTGTTATATATTCTAATAAAGTGCAGATTGGATTTGAACCTATTTAGAAACATTTAATCAAAAATCTAAAAATAATCTTAATCAGGAAAAATTACTAATGATGTTCCATAAATTATTTTTTTCAAAAAGATGCGAATTAGCTAGTTTTTCTCTTCTTTTTTTTGGTTGAATTTTGAATTGTAAAGAGTCGAAATTGAAGATAAACTATGTTTCAAAATTAAATTTTCATTTTTTTCGTGTTTTCTCCTCTTTTAAACCGTTCAATTAAGTGTTTTTTTTCATCATTTATTCTCTACAAAACAGCCTTCCGCAGAAGGAATAAAAATGTACGACGGAATGACAGACAGAAATACCCTTTTTTTTTATATATATATATTTATCTGTTTCCATATATATTTATTGTGAGAAATCATTAAGATGATCAGTGTTTCCACAAAGATAAATATCATTAATTATTAACAATAACATAGAGTTAAAGGTAAATTGAGCAAATGGGCTGTCCTTTGTCACCGATTCTGTTCATAACTTTTATGGACAGAATTTCTAGGCGCAGTCAAGGCGTTGAGGGGTTCCGGTTTGGTGACCGCAGGATTAGGTCTCTGCTTTTTGCAGATGATGTGGTCCTGATGGCTTCATCTGACCGGGATCTTCAGCTCTCACTGGATCGGTTTGCAGCCGAGTGTGAAGCGACCGGAATGAGAATCAGCATCTCCAAGTCCGAGTCCATGGTTCTCGCCCGGAAAAAAGGTGGAATGCCATCTCCGGGTTGGGGAGGAGACTCTGCCCCAAGTGGAGGAGTTCAAGTACCTAGGAGTCTTGTTCACGAGTGGGGGAAGAGTGGATCGTGAGATCGACAGGCGGATCGGTGCGGCGTCTTCAGTAATGCGGACGTTGTATCGATCCGTTGTGGTGAAGAAGGAGCTGAGCCGGAAGGCAAAGCTCTCAATTTACCGGTCGATCTACATTACCATCCTCACCTATGGTCAGGAGCTTTGGGTCATGACCGAAAGGATAAGATCACGGGTACAAGCGGCCGAAATGAGTTTCCTCCGTCGGGTGGCGGTGCTCTCCCTTAGAGATAGGGTGAGAAGCTCTGCCATCCGGGAGGAACTCAAGGTAAAGCCGCTGCTCCTCCCCATCGAGAGGAGCCAGATGAGGTGGTTCGGGCATCTGGTCAGGATGCCAGCCGAACGCTTCCCTAGGGAGGTGTTTAGGGCACGTCCAACCAGTAGGAGGCCACGGGGAATACCCAGGACACGTTGGGAAGACTATGTCTCCCGGCTGGCCTGGGAACGCCTCGGGATCCCCCGGGAAGAGCTGGACGAAGTGGCTGGGGAGAGGGAAGTCCGGGTTTCCCTGCTTAGGCTGTTGCCCCCGCGACCCGACCTCGGATAAGCAGAAGAAGATGGATGGATGGATGAGAAAATGGGCTATTTCTGGCAAAGTGTGTATCAAACTGGTAGTAGCCCTTCGCATTAGCAGTACCCAAGAAGTAACTCTTGGTTTCAAAAAGGTTGGTGACCCCTGTTTTAGGATATTTACGTTATATTTCTTCTAGAAGCATTTTGACCACCATGTGGTTAGCATCGCATGATGTAGCATTAGTTAGCATCGCATGATGTAGCATTAGTTAGCGTAGCATGATGTAGCATTAGTTAGCGTAGCATTAGTTAGCATCGCATGATGTAGCATTAGTTCGCATAGCATGATGTAGCATTAGTTCGCATAGCATGATGTAACATTATCAATCAATCAATCAATGTTTACTTATATAGCCCTAAATCACTAGTGTCTCAAAGGGCTGCACAAACCACTACGACATCCCCGGTAGGCCCACATAAGGGCAAGGAAAACTCACACCCAGTGGGACATCGGTGACAATGATGACCCAGTGGGACGTCGGTGACAATGATGACTATGAGAACCTTGGAGAAGAGGAAAGCAATGGATGTCGAGCGGGTCTAACATGATACTGTGAAAGTTCGATCCATAATGGATCCAACACAGTCGCGAAAGTCCAGTCCAAAGCGGATCCAACACAGCAGCGAGAGTCCCGTTCACAGCGGAGCCAGCAGGAAACCATCCCAAGCGGAGGCGGATCAGCAGCGCAGAGATGTCCCCAGCCGATACACAGGCAAGCAGTACATGGCCACCGGATCGGACCGGACCCCCTCCACGAGGGAGAGTGGGACATAGAAGAAAAAGAAAAGAAACGGCAGATCAACTGGTCTAAAAAGGGAGTCTATTTAAAGGCTAGAGTATACAAATGAGTTTTAAGGTGAGACTTAAATGCTTCTACTGAGGTGGCATCTCGAACTGTTACCGGGAGGGCATTCCAGAGTACTGGAGCCCGAACGGAATACGCTCTATAGCCCGCAGACTTTTTTTGGGCTTTGGGAATCACTAATAAGCCGTAGTCCTTTGAACGCAGATTTCTTGCCGGGACATATGGTACAATATAATCGGCAAGATAGGATGGAGCTAGACCGTCTAGTATTTTATACGTAAGTAGTAAAACCTTAAAGTCACATCTTAAGTGCACAGGAAGCCAGTGCAGGTGAGCCAGTACAGGCGTAATGTGATCAAACTTTCTTGTTCTTGTCAAAAGTCTAGCAGCCGCATTTTGTACCAGCTGTAATCCGTTAATGCTAGACATGGGGAGACCCGAAAATAATACGTTACAGTAATCGAGGCGAGACGTAACAAACGCATGGATAATGATCTCAGCGTCTTTAGTGGACAGAATGGAGCGAATTTTAGCGATATTACGGAGATGAAAGAAGGCCGTTTTAGTAACGCTTTTAATGTGTGCCTCAAAGGAGGGAGTTGGGTCGAAGATAATACCCAGATTCTTTACCGTGTCGCCTTGTTTAATTGTTTGGTTGCCAAATGTTAGAGTTGTATTATTAAATGGAGGTCGGTGTCTAGCAGGACCGATAATCAGCATTTCCGTTTTTTTGGCATTAAGTTGCAAAAAGTTAGCGGACATCCATTGTTTGATTTCATTAAGACACGCCTCCAGCTGACTACAGTCCGGCGTGTTGGTCAGCTTTAGGGGCATGTAGAGTTGGGTGTCATCAGCATAACAGTGAAAGCTAACACCGTATTTGCGTATGATGTCACCTAGCGGCAGCATGTAGATGCTGAAGAGTGCAGGGCCAAGGACCGAACCCTGGGGAACTCCACACGTTACCTTAACGTAGTCCGAGGTCACATTGTTATGGGAGACACACTGCATCCTATCAGTAAGATAAGAGTTAAACCAAGACAGGGCTAAGTCTGACATACCAATTCGTGTTTTGATACGTTCTAATAAAATATTATGATCGACGGTATCGAAAGCAGCGCTAAGATCGAGGAGCAGCAACATAGATGACGCATCAGAATCCATCGTTAGCAATAGATCATTAGTCATTTTTGCGAGGGCTGTCTCCGTGGAGTGATTTGCCCTGAAACCGGATTGAAAGGTTTCACATAGATTGTTAGACGCTAAGTGTTCATTTAACTGCTCCGCAACAATTTTTTCGAGGATTTTTGAAATAAAGGGAAGGTGAGACACCGGTCGGTAGTTTACCATGTGGTCAGGATCGAGGTTAGGTCTTTTAAGAAGAGGATGAATAACCGCTTTTTTGAATGCTAGGGGAACAGGGCCCGAGGAAAGTGATAAGTTTATAATATTTAGCACTGATGGACCTAATAATACAAAGAGCTCCTTGATCAGTTTCCCAGGAAGAGGGTCAAGTAAACATGTTGTTTGTTTTATTCCATTTACACGTTGTAACAATTCCTCTAATGTTCTTTCCTCAAAACAAGAGAAACTATTTTGGAGGGCAGTATCCGCCGTATATACCATCGTGTCAGTGTTAATAGAACCCCGTTGTAGCTGGGACGCATTGTCTTTAATCTCCTTTCTAAAGACTTCAATTTTCTTACTAAAGAATTGCATAAAGTCATCAGCTGAGTGGGTGGAGCTACTGGAAGGAGTCCCTTGTTGGGTTAGCGATGCTACCGTACTAAACAAAAATTTAGGATCGTTTTTATTACGGTGGATGAGATTTGAGTAATATTTAGCTTTAGCTAAGGTAAGCATGTGTTTATAAGTTATTAAACCATCACTCCATGCTTGATGATACACCTCAAATTTAGTCGTGCGCCATTTGCGTTCCAGCTTTCTGCATAATAATTTCTGAGCTCTAGTTTCTTCTGTAAACCACGGGGTGCGCTTTTTTGGAGCCTTTTTAACTTTAGCGGTGCTATGTTATCAATGGTTTCGCGCAGGGCGTGGTTAAAGTTGTTTGTGAGGTTATCAATAGAGCCCACATAAATTGGGAATGGTGCCATTACCGAGGGCAGTAGGTCAGCAAGAGTTGTCGTTGTGGCCGTATTAATGTTGCGGCTGCTATAGCAGTTATTATTATTATTAGTTTGACGAACATGCGTCTGAACCTCGAATTTTATAAGGTAATGATCGGACAATACTTTAGTATACGGGAGTATCGTAACTTTGGAAACGGTGATGCCCCTGACAAGCACTAGGTCTATCGTATTACCGTTGCGATGCGTGGGTTCATTTATTATTTGTGTGAGACCACAGCTATCAATTACAGTCTGGAGCGCTACGCACGGTGGGTCCGATGGGGTATTCATATGGATATTAAAGTCCCCCATTATGATTATATTATCGGCGTGTGTCACTAGATCAGCAACGAACTCTGAGAATTCATTGATAAAGTCCGAATAGGGCCCTGGGGGGCGGTAGATAACAGCCAGGTGTAGAGGCAGCGGTGTGACAGACCTCATAGTAAGCACCTCAAACGATTTATATTTATTATTTATGTTAGGACTAAGGTTAAAGTTTTCGTTGTATATTAGTGCGACCCCCCCCCCACCCCTTTTAAGCGGACGGGCAATATGCGCATGTGTAAAGTTAGGAGGACATGCCTCATTTAGCGCAAAAAAGTCGTTTGGTTTAAGCCAGGTTTCGCTGAGACCGATGACGTTAAGATTGTTGTCTCTGATAATATCATTAACTAACAACGTTTTAGGAGACAATGATCTTATGTTTAAAAAACCTATATTATAGGTAGTGGGCTGTTTTAGGGAATTTTTGATCAAATTATCCGTAGTAGCAATATTAATAATGTTGTGTTTATTATGCCCAGTGCATTTAGTATAGTTACGACCATATCTAGGAATTGATACGACGGGAATTTTCCGATTGTTTGATTGTTGCTTTGATAAACTGCACGCATCATGGTTAGCCACCTCAGTAACGGGGATTTTCCGATTGTTTGTTTGTTGCTTTGATAAACTGCACGCATCATGGTTAGCCACCTCAGTAACGGGGATTTTCCGATTGTTTGTTTGTTGCTTTGATAAACTGCACGCATCATAGTTAGCCACCTCGGTAAAACACATGTCCAACTCTGAAACACTCAAAGCAGAAAAAACTTGTTCTAATTTAACAGACTCCTTACCCAGACCAGTAGTCTCGCATTTTCCATTTAAATCTGGCTGCAGGATGGAGGGAAGTGGTGTCCTGTGGGGATTAGCCTTCTGCTTTGTTTTTAGCCCCGCTCGGCATCCGCGTTTCCGATCACACCGCTGGCGTCTGCTCCGTAGACGGCCCCCGCTGCTACTAGACTCCCCTGCTTCACAGGCCGCTGGATGTAGCCGCCGACGTATTCCCATGCTAGTTAGCACGTCGAACAAGCCCGCGTCTATCAGTCCAAAACGGCCCGATATGTCCATATCCAGAAGTGTCTGGCGGTCGTACGTGATCACGGAGTGACCACGATGTGAGCCAGCCATGAAGTCTGCAGAACTGTCCGGCATTTCCGCCAAATGTTCCATCTTTAGCAATAGCTCCGCAATGTCGCAGCCCGTCCGGGCGACGCCATCTTTTTTTTTTTTTTTTTTTTTTTTTTTCCAAGATGGCGCTGGTGTAGTGGCTGCTGTAGGCAGGAGCTCTGTGCTCTTGTGTCATCCTTTTGTGTTTCCCTCTTGTTTTCATGTCTTATTATATTTTTTTGCCTTTTGGTCCGGGACCCTTTGGGACTGTGTGACAAGGGGTGGAACTTTCGTGACCTCTGTGGTGCTTTTTTTGTGGACTTCTGGATCTGCCTCCCGGGAGCCTTTTGGCTATGGAGACCAGCTGCTGGGTGTCTGCTACACCAGAGTATGTTTGGATGTACTGGAGGAGATGCGGATGAAGGGACAGGGCTGCGGAGCTAGCACTGAGCGCTGGGACGGAGAGGCTTCGCGGTGTCTTGACTGGGTGAGCAGGTGTCGGACACCTCAGTCACCTTGGACGTATCCTCGCTCATCCATGCGGACTGGACACTGGCCGAGAGTGGAGTCGGCTGTCCTGGTTGCTTTGTTGGGTCTGCTCCTGTCTCTGGCCATGCTCCCTCCACCCCAGCGGACAATGGCGTGGAACACCACAGACGCCACCACAGTGGATATGTTTCTTATACTTTTTATTCATAGCTGTATGTAGAAGTGTCTGCTTGTATCTGCTGCTTTAATGTCTTTAATGTCCTCTGTGTTCTTTGATGTTTCCCTCTTACACTCATGGAAGAGGGATGTGTACCATGGTTATGAGTTGTTTTTTATTTTTTTAATTTATATGTTTTTTTCCCTTGGCCTCAGTCTGCACCTCCTCTCCAGGGCCCAGGCAAAGACCGATTTTTTAAATTTTATTTTAATCTTCTATTTTTTTCTCCCCCCTCCCCCTTTTGTTTACCTTTATCTCATCTTTTTTGTAAGGGGCGCTGGAAGCCGGCAGACCCGTCAGCGATCCTGTTCTGTCTCCCTGTAATGTTTGTCTAAACTTGAATGGGATTGTGCTGAAAAGTTTTATTTTCCTGAAGGGACTCTCCTGACGGAATAAATAAAGTACTATCTAATCTAATCTTGGAATCATTAGTTCACATAGCATGATGTAGCATTAGTTAGCATAGCATGATGTAGCATTAGTTCGCATAGCATGATGTAGCATTAGTTTGCATAGCATGATGTAGCATTAGTTAGCATAGCATGATGTAGCATTAGTTCGCATAGCATGATGTAGCATTAGTTAGCATCGCATGAAGTAACATTAGTTCGCATAGCATGATGTAGCATTAGTTCGCATAGCATGATGTAGAATTAGTTCGCATAGCATGATGTAGCATTAGTTCGCATAGCATGATGTAGCATTAGTTAGCATAGCATGATATAGCATTAGTTAGCATTGCATGATCTAGCATTAGTTAGCATTGCATGATGTAGCATTAATGAGCATAGCATGATGTAGCATTAGTTCGCATAGCCTGATGTAGCATAAGTTAGCATAGCATGATGTAGCATTAGTTAGCATTGCATGATGTAGCATTAGTTAGCATCGCATGATGTAGCATTAGTTAGCATAGCATGATGTAGCATTAGTTCGCATAGCATGATGTAGCATTAGTTAGCATCGCATGATGTAGCATTAGTTCGCATAGCATGATGTAGCATTAGTTAGCATAGCATGATATAGCATTAGTTAGCATCGCATGATGTAGTATTAGTTCGCATAGCATGATGTAGCATTAGTTAGCATAGCATGATGTAGCATTAGTTAGCATCACATGATGTAGCATTAGTTAGCATAGCATGATTTAGCATTAGTTAGCATAGCATGATGTAGCATTAGTTAGCATAGCATGATGTAGCATTAGTTCGCATAGCATGATGTAGCATTAATTCGCATAGCATGACGTAGCATTAGTTAGCATCGCGTGATGTAGCATTAGTTAACATAGCATGATGTAGCGTTAGTTAGCATAGCATGATGTAGCATTAGTTAACATAGCATGATGTAGCATTAGTCCGCATAGCATGATGTAACATTAGTTCGCATAGCATGATGTAGCATTAGTTCGCATAGCATGATGTAACATTAGTTCGCCTAGCATGATGTAGCATTAGTTCGCATAGCATGATGTAGCATTAGTTAGCATAGCATGATGTAGCATTAGTTAGCACCGCATGATGTAGCATTAGTTCGCATAGCATGATGTAACATTAGTTCGCATAGCATGATGTAGCATTAGTTCGCATAGCATGATGTAGCATTAGTTCGCATAGCATGATGTAGCATCAGTTAGCATAGCATGATGTAGCATTAGTTAGCATCGCATGATGTAGCATTAGTTAGCATAGCATGATGTAGCATAAGGTAACATAGCATGATGTAGCATTAGTTAGCATCGCATGATGTAACATTAGTTCGCATAGCATGATGTGGCATTAGTTCGCATAGCATGATGTAGCATTAGTTCGCATAGCATGATGTAGCATTAGTTCGCATAGCATGATGTAGCATTAGTTCGCATAGCATGATGTAGTATTAGTTAGCATAGCATGATGTAACATTAGTTCGCATAGCATGATGTAACATTAGTTCGCATAGCATGATGTAGCATTAGTTAGCGTGCTACATCATTCTATGATGTAGCATTAGTTCGCATCGCATGATGTAGCATTAGTTCGCATAGCATGATGTAGCATCAGTTAGCATAGCATGATGTAGCTTTAGTTAGCATAGCATGATGTAGTATTAGTTCGCATAGCATGATGTAGCATTAGTTAGCATAGCAACAAGCGCACTCCTGGGTGATGCAACTCTGAGGATTTAAATGTAGGTGCCGTCTTCAAATCCTTAAATCAGGCCCGGCTAATAAACATCTCTTGCCCTTGAGTGCTAACGCGGCGCCCGGCGCTCTTATTTATGCGTCCAACTTGCGATGGCGTGCCACTAAATCCCAGGTTAAAATACAGAAGCACTCATGTTAAAAAGACATGACGGGAAATGGGAAGAGTTTATGGGCGTCAGGAACAAAAGCCCATAAAGTAGGCCCTCATTTAATCAGTGCTGGGTGGAGGGGGACGCATCAGTGTGCCCCCCCCCCCCCCCCCCTTCCACCCTCCGGGGCGGGAGGAGGCGCTGATCATAAATCAATAGTTGGCCATAAAGCGGCGATGCTAAATAGGCGATTGACAGAAATGTGCAACTTTTTTTAAATGTTGGGCCCGGAGCGTGTGAGCGGGGAGGGAAAAACAAGATGCGTGGTGATTATTCCTGCTAATGTCGCACGTTTAATGAATTGCAGCCGATGTCAGGGCACATTTCTCTGGGGCGCCGACTTCAGCACTTTGATGACTCACTTTAAATTGGAAATGGGATTTTCACATTAGGGGAGAGTAGTTGAAGCTGCAAACTTTTTTTGTTTCCTGACGTCATGGGTTTATGGACTTCTACCAGTCAATCTTACTTTACTTTTTTTTTTTTTTTTTTTTTTTTTTTTTTACCAAAGCAGCGTTTCCACTAAGCGGTCCAGTCCAGTTAAAGCATGGGTGTCAAACTCTGGCCCGCCGTGTAATTTAATTTGGCCCTTGAGGCAATATCAAATTAACATTAGAGCTGGCCCGCCGCTGTAACATCACATTCTGTTACGTCTGTTCGGCATTGTGATGCCGGGTTCGATTCCCTCGAGGATGCGTCGAAATTGGACACAGCAAAGGTAAGATAAACAGATTTATTTAAATAACAAAAAGAGCTATATAACAAAAATGCTAGAGCTAGTAGAATAAAACAAACAAAGGACGCTAGCATAAGAGCTAGGGTATACAAAAATGAGAACTAAACTGGCACATAGACACATTAAAGAGAAAAACAAAACATACAGCATTAGAGCTGGAATAAACAAATGGCTGAGCGTGAAAAGCTAGCGACAAATTATGAAACCCGGCTGAACAAACAAAAGAGGACGGCTTATAAAGTGACGGTGATTATCTGTAGCAGGTGTGTGGGGCGTGAGCAGCAGGTGAACTGATGAGTGACCATGGTGACAAAGCAAACAGGAAATAAGGAGTCGGAGAAATATACAAAATAGAAAAATAAATAGTGCAGATCTGAGCAGCAGATCGCAACACATTCACCGCTAATACTCATACTCGTCTACCCTCCCAATTTTCCCGGGAGACTCCCGAAGTTCAGTGAGCCTCCCGAATTTCTCCCGATTTCCACCCGGACAATAATATTGGGGGCTGTGCCGTAAAAGCACTGCTTTTGGCGTTATCTACATGTCGCGACTTCTGCTTTTCTTCCATAAAAATAGCGTGCCAGCCCACTCACATAATATATCAATCAATCAATGTTTACTTATATAGCCCTAAATCACTGGTGTCTCAAAGGGCTGCACAAACCACTACGACATCCTCGGTAGGCCCACATAAGGGCAAGGAAAAACTCACACCCAGTGGGACGTCGGTGACAATGATGACTATGAGAACCTTGGAGAGGAGGAAAGCAATGGATGTCGAGCGGGTCTAACATGATACTGTGAAAGTTCAATCCATAATGGATCCAACACAGTCGCGAGAGTCCAGTCCAAAGCGGATCCAACACAGCAGCGAGAGTCCCATTCACAGCGGAGCCAGCAGGAAACCATCCCAAGCGGAGGCGGATCAGCAGCGCAGAGATGTCCCCAGCCGATACACAGGCGAGCAGAACATGGCCACCGGATCGGACCGGACCCCCTCCACAAGGGAGAGTGGGACATAGAAGAAAAAGAAAAGAAACGGCAGATCAACTGGTCTAAAAAGGGAGTCTATTTAAAGGCTAGAGTATACAAATGAGTTTTAAGGTGAGACTTAAATGCTTCTACTGAGGTGGCATCTCGAACTGTTACCGGGAGGGCATTCCAGAGTACTGGAGCCCGAAATGAAAACGCTCTATAGCCCGCAGACTTTTTTTGGGCTTTGGGAATCACTAATAAGCCGGAGTCCTTTGAACGCAGATTTCTTGCCGGGACATATGGTACAATACAATCGGCAAGATAGGATGGAGCTAGACCGTGTAGTATTTTATACGTAAGTAGTAAAACCTTAAAGTCACATCTTAAGTGCACAGGAAGCCAGTGAAGGTGAGCCAGTACAGGCGTAATGTGATCAAACTTTCTTGTTCTTGTCAAAAGTCATGCGGCTCACACACACACACAAGTGTATGCAAGGCAAACTTGGTCAACAGCCATACAGGTCACACTGAGGGTGGCCGTATAATCAAGGTTAACACTGTTACAAATATGCGCCACACTGTGAACCCACACATTTCGGGAGAACATCCGCACTGTGACACAACATAAACACAACCGGGCAAATACCCAGAAGCCTTTGCATCACTAACTCTTCCGGGACGCTACAATATTCACCCTCCGCTATGCCAAACCCCGCCCCAACTCAAACCCGCCGCCGAAAAAAGGCATTAAAGTTGTGTTTTTATTTTGTTTGACATGCCATTGATATTTTTTAATTATTATTATTTGAAACGGGATTTTGTATGTCACTATAAAGTTATATAAGCCTTACTTGCTCAATATTCAATGCAAAACTTGTTTGGGTCCCTATTAAAAGGTTAATTCGTTCAACCTTGGCCCGCGGCTTTGTTCAGTTTAAAATTTTGGCCCACTCTGTATTTGAGTTTGACACCACTGAGTTAAAGGTTTGTTTGGTGCCCCAAAAAGAGATGTTTACACACGTGTGTTAAACAGGGATGTTAATCTTTGGGCACGGCCCGATTCAATTCGATTTGATTCCTGGGGGTAATGTTTTGATTCATTTCAATAGTTGGTTGCCAGTTCTGATTAAGTACATTCCTCCATAGCATAGATAAACAGCTGTGCTACATTTTTAAAATTACTTAAAAAAAACTGGTTTTGTTTAGTAAAATTATATGTCTGCAGTCAATACTGTCCCACTTACACATCTGTCAAATCTCAGATATGATGCAACATTGACTGTCAATACTGTCCCACTTACATATCTGTCATCGCTCAGATACGATGCAACGTTGACAGTCAATACTGTCCCACTTACACATCTGTCATCTCTCAGATATTATGCAACGTTGACAGTCAATACTGTCCCAATTATCTGTCATCTCTCACATATGACCCAACTTTGACTGTCAATACTGTCTCGCTTACACACCTGATGTCATCTCTCACATCTGATGCTATTTTGACTTTCAATACTGTCCCGCTTACACATCTGTCATCTCTCACATCTGATGCAATTTTGACTGTCAATACTGTCCCATTTACACATATGTCATCCCTCACATGTGATGCAACTTTGATGGTCAATAATGTCCCATTTGCACATATGTCATCTCTTACATGTGACCCAACTTTGACTGTCAATACTGTCCCGCTTACACACCTGATGTCATCTCTCACATCTGATGCTATTTTGACTTTCAATACTGTCCCGCTTACACATCTGATGTCATCTCTCACATCTGATGCAATTTTGACTGTCAATACTGTCCCATATACACATATGTCATCTCTCACATGTGATGCAACTTTGATGGTCAATACTGTCCCATTTACACATATGTCATCTCTCACATGTGACCCAACTTTGTCTGTCAATACTGTCCCGCTTACACACCTGATGTCATCTCTCACATCTGATGCAATTTTGACTTTCAATACTGTCCCGCTTACACATCTCATGTCATGCCTCACATCTGATGCAATTTTGACTGTCAATATTGTATCACTTACAAATATGTCATCTCTCACATGTGATGCAACTTTAATGTTCAATAATGTCCGACTTACACATCTGATGTCATCTCTCACATCTGATGCAACTTTGACTGTCAATACTGTCCCGCTTACACATCTGATGTCATCCCTCACATCTGATAAAATGTTGACAGTCAATTCTGTCCCACTTACACATCTGTCATCTCTCACATGTGACCCAACTTTGACTTTCAATACTGTCCCTCTTACACATCTGTTGTCATCTCTCACATCTGATGCAACTTTGACTGTCAATTCTGTCCCACATACACATATGTCATCTCTCACATGTGACCCAACCTTGACTTTCAATACTGTCCCGCTTACACATCTGATGTCATCTCTAACATCTGATGCAATTTTGACTGTCAATACTGTCCCATTTACACATATGTCATCTCTTACATGTGACCCAACTTTGACTGTCAATACTGTCCCGCTTACACATCTGATGTTATCTCTCACATCTGATAAAATGTTGACAGTCAATTATGTCCCACTTACACATATGTCATCTCTCACATCTGATAAAATGTTGACAGTAAATTATGTCCCACTTACACGTATGTCATCTCTCACTTGTGACCCAGCTTTGGCTGTCAATACTGTCCCGATTACACATTTATGTCATCTCTCACTTGTGACCCAGCTTTGGCTGTCAATACTGTCCCGCTTACACATTTATGTCATCTCTCACATCTGATGCAACTTTGACTGTCAATACTGTCCCATTTACACATATGTCCTCACTCACATGTGACCCAACTTTGACTGTCAATACTGTCCCGCTTACACATCTGATGCCATCTCTCACATCTGATGCATTTTTGACTGTCAATTTCTGTCCCACTTACACTGTCATCTCTCACATGTGACCCAACTTGACTTTCAATACTGTCCCGCTTACACATCTGATGTCATCTCTCACATCTGATGCAATTTTGACTGTCAATACACTCATTTACACTTATGTCATCTCTCACATGTGACCCAACTTTGACTGTCAATACTGTCCCGCTTACACATCTGATGTCATCTCTCGCAGCTGATAAAATGTTGACAGTAAATTCTGTCCCACTCACACATATGTCATCTCTCACTTGTAACCCAGCTTTGGCTGTCAATACTGTCCCGATTACACATTTATGTCATCTTTCACTTGTGACCCAGCTTTGACTGTCAATACTGTCCCGCTTACACATTTATGTCATCTCTCACATATGATGCAACTTTGACTGTCAATACTGTCCCATTTACACATATGTCCTCACTCACATGTGACCCAACTTTGACCGTCAATACTGTCCCACTTACACATCTGATGTCATCTCTCACATCTGATGCAATTTTGACTGTCAATACTCTCATTTACACTTATGTCATCTCTCACATGTGACCCAACTTTGACTGTCAATACTGTCCCGCTTACACATCTGATGTCATCTCTCACATCTGATAAAATTTTGACGTCCCGCTCAAATAAACCGGAGCGGTCCACGACATTGGCAAACATTCCCTCGGTTTATGTTGCTTCTCATCCAGCGATTGATGGAAACCTTTTTTAAAGCGTCCGGCGAATTACCCGCTCGGTAACGCTGATGCATGGCGCCGCTTTGTTTCCTTCCCTGTGCGCCAACATATGGATAAATAATCAGGCCAGATTTATCATGCCGGCGCTTTGTCCCTCTTTGAGAACGCCGGCTAACGAGACCCAATCAGTCGCTCCCAGGCTTAATTACCCAGCATGCCTTTGTCCGAGGCAGCTCAATAGGGGATCTAACGGCCTTTAAATGTGCGAGCTCTGATGAGAGTTCACTTCCTTTATGGCTCTAATTACTGGGGATTACATGACGTCTGCATTAGGTAGGGGAGGAGATGACGTGAAAAAGGGGGTGTGGCATGAATAAAAAAATAAAAAAGGTGAACATCTTAAAAAACTCCTAGAGAAAATACCAATTTCTGCGTGGAGGGGTCTTAAATCATTATTAAGTTAAAGGTAAAGTAACACTGATAGTCACACACACACACACACTAATTGTGATGAAATTACCCTCTGCATTTGACCCACCCCCTTGTTCCACCCCCGGGAGGTGAGGGGAGCAGTGAGCAGCAGGGGTGGCCTCGCTCGGGAATCATTTTGGTGATTTAACGCCCAATTCCAACCCTTGATGCTGAGTGCCAAGCAGGGATGTAATGGGTCCCATTTTTATAGCCTTTGGTATGACTCGGCTGGGACACCTTAAAAAAAACAACAAGAGAAAATGCCATCTTCTGCCTCTAGGGGTCATAAATCATTATCCATCCATTCGTCCATTTTCAACCGCTTGTCAGTTTTGGGTTTCGCTGGGGGGTGCTGGAGCCAATCTCAGCTGAATTCGGGCAGAAGCTGGTTTATGACGACAACAAAACAAAACGTTAACCAAATATGACGTACTATTAGTGGTATTTCCGGTTTAGGTCATGCCCCCCTTTTGACATAGCGAACTGTATTACCCGGGTCGGTCTTCTACTGTTTACAAAGATTCAAACCGACCGCTTTTCATGTCGTTATCGCCAGTTACAGAGCAGTTAACGTCTTCCTACTTGTCAGATTATCTCATTGGTTCACCTACTTTTCAGGTGAGAGGCATGATTTATAATCTACAATAAACTTAAAGGGAGCAGGGAAGCAAGGAAGCATCAGACCACTCGATAATATAAACAGAAGGACACATGGAAGTGATCACGTCACCACTATAAATAGTCCGTCTGCGTCAGCGCTTATAATAACAATATCACTAATACTTGGTTAATAATCAAGTCATGAAATGTTGAGTTTTGTTGGCGCTTTTTAAATGTTCATTTATCAGATTTTACGGACGGAATAGTGGAGCTCCCCTTATTTACATTTATTTAAAATTTTAGAACACATAAGAAAGAAAAATCCATCCATCGTTCTGTCTTTCATAATAACATCTATAATAGGGCAGGCGGAAGATTGAATGGGGGCCTTTTGGAAGGAAGGGGGAGGATGACAAAAACGGGGCATGGAATAAATGTGCCACCTGTTCAAAAATGACACCTTAAAAACAGAAAATACCATCTTCTGGCTGTTGGCATAAATAGGAATGTGTATACCTATTTATGTAGGATAAATCTTTATCCATCCATTCATCCATTTACTACCCCTTGTCCATTTCTGTTTAGCGGAGGGGTGCTAGAGCCTATCTCAGCTGCTCTCGGGCAGAAGGGGGGTTATGACAACAACAAAACGGCAGCCAAATATGACGAATACCTACTACTAGTGGTAATTTAGGTCATGCCCCCTCTTTTGATGTAGCTAACTGTATTCGCCGGCTCGGGCCTCTACTGTTTACAAAGATTCGAACAAATTGCTTCACATGTGGTCCTTGCTAGTTCCAGGGCAGTCAAAGTGTCCCAACTTATCAGATTACCTCCTTGGTTCACCTACTTTTCAGGTAAGAGGCATGATTGATGATCTACAATAACCTTAAAGGGAGCAGGGAAGCAAGGAAACATCAGACCACTCAATGTAAACATAAGGACACATGGAAGTGATCACGTTGTCGCTATAAATAGTTTGTCTGCGTTAGCGCTTATATTAACAATATCACTAATACTTGGTTAAAAATCATTTTATGAAATGTTGAGTTTTGTTGGCGCTTTTTGAATGGTTATTTACCAGATTTATAGCGGAGCTGCCATCTTGTACGTTTATTTAAAATTTAGAATACGTAAGAACGAAAAATCCATCCATGGTCATGCCTTTAATAATAATTGTGAACAATAGGCATTTTTTTTAAAAGAAAGTGCAGTTTATCTTTAAGTGTGAATATTTGTAAAATATTGACCCTTACTGTGTTGCCTGTGCTATTAATTTCCCAAAATGGCGGCACAGTTCCAAACCCCAAACATTCGAAATGACTCGAAATTTCTCACACTGTCATGACAAGGACTTGGGTGCGGTTTGTTTTCCCGAGGTCCAAAGCGATTGTGAAGGTAATGACATTTTAATTTTATTCAAAAAA
>NC_084625.1:14028322-14088322 GCF_033978795.1 Nerophis ophidion
CCTACCGTGGCCTCGTGGGAACAACGTGGCGCTCTCTTCTACGCCAGAGCTTCTTATTTATTTATGCGTGTTGTGGTAGTGCGCCGCTCGGGTAAAGCACACCTGGCAATAAAAAGGCTGTCATTGATGAATATGCACAGCGGCCCACTCGCTGTATGTCACACACGCCGTGGAGCGGCGCAGGAAATGCATGCCATCAATAGAAGTGGAGCTCTTATCGCTTGCGGGCCGTAAACGCCGCAGTCGTGGAATGGAAGTCCTTTTCTAATCCTGCCACACCTCCATCTATGATTGGCCCCTAAGTAAAATGCTGCTTGGACTAAAAGATGAAGGACATGTAGGATGGGCAAGAAAGTATTTGGCCACCCGTCCAAATGATCAAAATCGGGTGTTCTAATCACCTGTCCGGGCCACAGGTGTATACAATCAAGCACTTAAGCACGGAGACTGTTTCTACAAACATTTGTGAAAGAATGGGCCGCTCTTAGGAACTGTCATAGGATGCCATTTATGCATAAAAGTTCATAAAGACATGGATGACAGAGTCAGGTGTGGGTGAACTTGACTGGCCTGCACAGAGTCCTGACCTGAACCCAATAGAACACATTTTGGGACGAATTAGAATGGAGACTGAGAGCCAGGTATTTCTCAACCAACATATGTCATATGTTAGCATGTGGCTAACATAGCTATGATGTTAAAATGTGAGTATGATATGTTAATATGTAGCTAACATACCTATGATTTTAAAATATGAGTGTAATATGTTAGCATGTAATTAACATAGCTATGATGTTAAAATGTGAGTGTAATATGTGAGCATGTAGCTAACATAGCTATGATTTTAAAATCCATCCATCCCTTTTCCTACCGCTTGTCCCATTTTGGGTCGCGGGGGGTGCTGGAGCCTATCTTAGCTGCATTCGGGCAGAAGGCGGCGTACACCCTGGAAAAGTCGCCACCTCATTGCAGTGATGTTAAAATGCTAGTGTAATATGTTAACATGTAGCTAACATAGCGATGATGTTAAAATGTGAGTGTAATATGTTAGCATGTGGCAAACATAGCTGTGATGTTAAAATGTGATTGTAATATGATAGCATGGCACTAACATAGCTATGATGTTAAAATTTGAGTATACTATGTTAGCATGTGGCTAACATAGCTATAATGTTAAATTGTGAGTGTACTATGTGAGCATGTAGCTACCATAGCTATGATGTTAAAATGTGTGTGATATGTTAGCATGTGGCTAACATACCTATGATGTTAAAATATGAGTGTAATTTGTTAGCATGTAGCTAACATAGCTATGATATAACAATTTGAGTGTAATACATTAGCATGTGGCTAATATAGCTATGATGTTAAAATGTGAGTGTAATATGTTAGCATGTGGCTAACATAGCTATGATGTTAAAATGTGAGAGTGATTTGTTAGCATGTAGCTAACAAACCTATGATGTTAAAATGTGAGTGTAATATGTTAGCATGTAGCTAACAAAGCTATGATGTTAAAATGTGAGTGTAATTCGTTAGCATGTGGCTAACATAGCTATGATGTTAAAATTTGAGTGTAATATGTTAGCATGTAACTAACATAGATATGATGTTAAAATATTTGTGATATGTTAGCATGTTGCTAACATAGCTATGATGTTAAAATGTGAGTGTAATATGTTAGCATGTGGCTAACATAGCTATGATGTTTAAATGTGAGTGTAATATGTTAGCATGTCACTAACATAGCTATGATGTTAAAATGTGAGTATAATATGTTAGCATGGGGCTAACACAGCTATAATGTTAAAATGTGAGTGTAATATGTGAGCATGTAACTAACATACCTATGATTTTAAAATGTGGGTGTAATTTGTTAGCATGTAGCTAACATAGCAATGATGTTAAAATGTATGTGATGTTAGCATGTAGCTAACATACCTATGATGTTAAAATGTGGGTGTAATTTGTTAGCATGTAGCTAACATAGCTATGATGTTAAAATGTGAGTGTAATACGTTAGCCTGTGGCTAACATGGCTATGATGTTAAAATATGAGTGTGATATGTTAGCATATTACACTTGCATTTATAAACTCGTTTTCAAAACAATTGACATACAACATGTCATGTATCACATGCAACATCGTAGCTAACATAGCTATGACGTTAAAATGTGAGTGTATTATGTTAGCATGTGGCTAACATAGCTATGATGTTAGAATGTGAGTGTAATATATTAGCATATTACACTCCCTTTTCAGCTAACATACTGTAGCTATGTTAGTCATGTTAGCATGTGGCTAACATGGCTATGATGTTAAAATGTGAGCGTAATATGTTAGCATATTATACTCCCATTGTAGCTAACATAGCTATGTTAGCCACATGCTAACATATTACACTCCCATTTTAACATCATAGCTATGTTAGCTACGATGTTGCATGTGATGTACGACATGTTTTAGGTCCAATGTTGTAAAAAAAGTATTTATAAATGTGACAGGATCACAACTTTAGGGACTCACCCTCAGGGGGCGGGGTAAAGGAAGGCTGGTCCCTCAGCGCCGGTCCTAATATAAGTTCTCTTTCAAGTCCGGTGGAGGGATGAACCGGAACATTTTTAAGCACTTAATCGCTCTCTTTTTTATTTTTTTTATTTTAAGTCCGACGCGCTGTATCTGCTTAATTTCCACCAGCGAGACTTTCTTAATTGTCCCGCTCGCTGGCGCCGACTCTCCATTTGAAGACCCCACTTGAGACAAATGGAGACAGGGGTGGGGGGGAAAAAAAGAAAAAAAGAAAAAGTCCAATTAAGTCATTAAAATACCTTTGAGCCAGAGAAGGAAATAGAAGCGTGGCGTTTTCTCTCCCTCTATTTGTATCTTTTTTATTTTTTTAAGTAGCAACTTGGAGGTCACGGTTTGTGAGGATGGTTTAATTAAATTTGCTGTAAATGAAGTTTTATGCAAATGGAGGTTGAATTATTGCCCATTTGGAGTCGTATCAGAGTGTTTTTTTGTCCTGCGCAGCCCAAAGCATCATAGACTTAATAAATGAAGTTGTGTTATTTTTTTTATTTTATTTTATTTTTTTGGCGACACTTATGCAGAATCATCAGTTGACGGCTTAAAAAGTTTAGTCGTGCAAAATCAATTTGTAACATTAAAAGGATTTTGATTAAAACATGAAAAACAAAAAAAACAGTTGATGTTATATTATCATAATGCTCTCATTATAACTATAAGCTCCATATTAGTGCACTGGTTATACACGCAACCAAAACAATATAACACACAATATAGAGATAAAGATATATATGTGGAGAGGCGGAGCCAACGGGCCGACGGTGCAGCCCTGCCCAAGATGGGGGCAAGGAGGCGGAGGATGCGGCGGAGCGGAGAGGCGGGGCTGGGAGCCACAATCACACACACGGCACACAATTAATTCATCTCCTCCTGCTGTATAAAAGGGGAGAAGGAGGAGAGATCAAGGAAGGAGTTGGAGAGACTGCAGCAGAGATGGAGGAGTGGAAGCAAAAGAGCGCAGGACGACGACGCGGCTGACTGAAGGAGAGCGAGGAGCGAGCAGGAGGGAAGGAGCTGAAAAGCAACCAGACCGAAAGACAAGCTTTATATGAGGAACAAAAGAGTCAAACCTGCTCAAGAGAGATGTCCTTCCTGGGTGGTCCATACAACCCACACGACGACAGCTTAAGTCCGTCACATAATAGCTAAAATATTCATAATTTATACTATGTAGGGTAGGGTTGTCCCGGTTGACCGGTACCGAAATGTGTTTTAATACTTTTCAAAATAAAGGACCCCACAAAAACAAACCCAAAAAAAACATTTTTGGTTTTATTTTAGCAGAAAATCTTGAAGTTAAAGTTAAAGTACCAATGATTGTCACACACACTTGGTGTGGCGAAAATATTCTCTGCATTCGACCCATCACCCTGGATCACCCCCTGGGAGGTGAGGGGAGCAGTGAGCAGCAGCGGTGGCCGTGCCCGGGAAACATTTTTGGTGATTTAACCCCGAATTCCAACCCTTGATGCTGAGTGCCAAGCAGGGAGGTAATGGGTCCCATTTTTATAGTCTTTGGTACGACTTGGCCGGGGTTTGAACTCACATCCTACCGATCTCTCCTCCAGGATAGGGCTATCACTTTTGCATTCCGAAGTCTAAATTTATTGCCTGTTCTGTTGAGAGAGAGTTATAGTTAAAGTACCAATGGTTGTCACACACACTTGGTGTGGCCAAAATATTCTCTGCATTCGACCCATCACCCTTGATCACCCCCTGGGAGGTGAGGGGAGCAATGAGCAACAGCGGTGGCCGCGCCCGGCAATAATTTTTGGTGATTTAACCACCAATTCCAACCCTTGATGCTGAGTGCCAAGCAGGAAGGTAATGGGTCCCATTTTTATAGGCTTTGGTACGACTCGGCCGGGGTTTGAACTCACAACCTACCGATCACTCCTCCAGGATAGGGCTATCACTTTTGCATTCCCAAGTCTAAATTTATTGCCTCTTTTGGTGAGAGAGAGTTAAAGTTAAAGTACCAATGATTGTCACACACACACACGAGGCGTGGCGAAATTATTCTCTGCATTTGACCCATCACCCTTGATCACCCCCTGGGAGGTGAGGGGAGCAGTGAGCAACAGCGGTGGCCGCGCCCGGCAATAATTTTTGGTGATTTAACCCCCAATTCCAACCCTTGATGCTGAGTGCCAAGCAGGGAAGTAATGGGTCATATTTTTATAGTCTTTGGTACGACTCGGCCGGGGTGTGAACGCACAATCTACCGATCTCTCTTCCAGGATAGGGCTATCACTTTTGCATTCCGAAGTCTAAATTTATTGCCTCTTCTGTTGAGAGAGAGTTAAAGTTAAAGTACCAATGATTGTCAGACACACACATGAGGTGTGGCGAAATTATTCTCTGCATTCGACCCATCACCCTTGATCACCTCCTGTGGGAGGTGAGGGGAGCAGTGAGCAACAACATTGGCTGCGCCCGGGAATCATTTTTGGTGATTTAACCCCAAATTCCAACCCTTGATGCTGAGTGCCAAGCAGGGAGGTAATGGGTCCCATTTTTATAGTCTTTGGTATGACTCATAGTAGTCAAACAGAACAATGGTAGGTATGAAAAACGCTAAACTATTCATTATTAGCCATCTGTCTTTAAGTTAAAGTAGGGTGGTAACTGTAACTCACGGCGGACACTCCAACCACTAGGCCACTGAGTAGGTGGAATGTTAGAACTTTATCCAAACAAGTGAAAATAGTCAAACAGAACAATGGTAGGTATGAAAAACACTAAACTACTCATTATTATCCATCTGTCTTTAAGTTAAAGTAGGGTGGTAACTGTAACTCACGGCGGACACTCCAACCACTAGGCCACTGAGTAGGTGGAATGTTAGAACTTTATCCAAACAAGTGAAAATAGTCAAACAGAACTATGGTAGGTATGAAAAACGCTAAACTATTCATTATCAGCCATTTGTCTTTAAGTTAAAGTAGGGTGGTAACTGTAGGCTTTGTGTTTGTGTGTGACTATGATTATTTGATACTTTTTAAAAAATATTACTAAATTCCAACCCTTGATGATGAGTGCCAAGCAGGGAGGTAATGGGTCCCATTTTTATAGTCTTTGGTACGACTCAGCCCGGGGTTTGAACTCACGACCTACGGATCTCAAGGCTGACGTTCTAACCACTAAGCCACTACTTTGAATATGTTTCTTATTGCATTTGAATAATAATTGTGTCCCAAAATAAAATAGCGAACATACAAGACAACTTGTCTTTTAGTAATAAGTAAACAAAAACAAAGGTTCCTAATTTAGCTGCTGACGTACGCAGTAACATTGTGTCATTTATCATTCTATTATTTTGTCAAAACTATGACGGACAAGCGGTAAAAAATTGACAATATTTTTACTTTTTCATATACCATTAATATTTGCTTACTTTCTCTTTTAACATGTAGTACCTACACTTCTGTTAAAATGTCATTGTGGGGGGGAAATGGGGCCAGCGATGTCTGCAGGAACAAAGGTCACCGCCTCTGTCCATGGTGCTGAGGACAGAGCATGGGGGCGGGGTGTGTGCTGACGGCGAGACACATCTGGCAGGTGATCGGCTTTCACAGGTGGTACGTGTTAATCTAATCATCTGTTGTCTTTAACAGTAAGCGGCCGGGAGCAGGAAGGGGGGAGAGGATACGGACGTGGCTGAAAAGTCGCGTATTGCTGGAGCGAGAACTTTATTTAAAACCTTGTCACTATGAAAACCTTGGTAAAACCTGCACGCTGGGCTCCAGTGCCCTGTCTGAAAGTGGGACTGTGAGGAAGCAACTCCCAAAGTAATAATCACTTTTTCTTCTGTTGTTTGATACTTAACATTAGTTCTAGGCGATACCAGACATTTTGGTATCAATCCAATACAGAGTCGTTACATGATCATACATTGATCATTGTTATAGTTATCTTGTCTCCGAGGACGTATTTCCTGAGTTTATGAACAATGAACAATATAAAACGAAGTGATGATAAAGAATATCGATGTAATTATTGTAGTATCTACTATGTACTTGGTATCGTTACAATCGATTGTCTGTGTAGATCTACTCATTTGTTTACATTCAGGAGCGCTAACTTGTTGGCTGTTGTATCCTCCTACCATGTTTATGAAGTTTAGCTATTCCTCGTCCTGCAGGGATGGTATTCGTAAGAAACTTAATGTATTTGTTGCCATGGAGGCGAGGATTAGTGATTTAGAAGTAGCGAAAACACTGCCGACCGCGAATGGATGTTAGCGTTGTCTGGCGGCTTTTCTTCTTTGTTGGTGGTGGCTATTTCTTCTTTATTGGTGGCAGCTATTACTTCTTTGTTGTTCCGTGGATTTTCTTCTTTGTTGTTCGGCGGCTATTTTTTCTTCGTTGGTGGCAGCTATTACTCCTTCATTGTTGGGCGCCCATTTCTTCTGGGTTGGTGGCAACTATTTCTTGTTTATTGGTGGCAGCTATTTCTTCTTTGTTGTTCAGCTGCTTTTCTTCTTGTTTGGTGGCAACTATTACTCCTTCATTGTTAGGCAGCTATTTATTCTTGGTTGGTGGCAGCTATTTCTTGTTTATTGGTGGCAGCTATTACTTCTTTGTTGTTTGGCGACTTTTCTTATTTGTCGCTGGCGACTATTTTTTGGTTGGTGGCGGCAATTTCTTCTTTATTGGTGGCAGCTATTGCTTCTTTGTTATTCGGCGGCGTTTCTTTGTTGTTTGGGGGCTATTTTTATTTGTTGCTGGCAGCTATTACTCCTTCATTGTTGGGCGCCCATTTCTTTTTGGTTGGTAGCGGCTATTTAGTCTTTATTGTTGGCAGCCATTACTTCTGTGTTGTTCAGCTGCTTTTCTTATTTGTTGTTTGGCGGCTATTTTTTCGTTGTTGCTGGCAGCTATTACTCCTTTGTTGTTGGGCGGCTATTTCTTCTTGGTTGGTGACGCCTATTTATTCTTTATTGGTGGCAGCTATTACTCCTTTGTTGTTGGGCGGCTATTTCTTCTTGGTTGGTGACGGCTATTTATTCTTTATTGGTGGCAGCTGTTACTTATTTGTTTTTTAGCGACTTTTCTTCTTTGTTGGTGGTGGCTATTTTTTTGGTTGGTGGCGGCTAATTCTTCTATATATCTTCTTTATAAGCAGCAGGTATCACTTTGTTTTTCGGCGACTTTTCTTCTTTGTTGTTCAGCTGCTTTTCTTCTTTATTAATGGCAGCTATTACTCCTTCATTGTTGGGCGCCTATTTCTTCTTGGTTGGTGGCGGGTATCTATTCATTATTGGTGACAGCTATTACGTCTTTGTTTTTTGGCGACTTTTCTTATTCGTCGCTGGTGACTATTTTTTGTTGGTGGCGGCTAATTCTTCTTTATCGGTGGCAGCTATTACTTCTTTGTTGTTCGGCTGCTTTTCTTCTTTGTTGTTTGGCGGCTTTTAATTCTTCGTTGCTGGCAGCTATTACTCCTTCATTGTCGGGCGGCTATTTCTTCTTGGTTTGTGGCGGCTATACTTTTTGGTTGGTGGCGTCTATACTTTTTTGTTGGTGGCGGCTATTACTTCTTCGTTGTTTGGCGGCTATTTCTTTTTTGTTGTTTGGCGGCTATTTTTTTCTTCGTTGGGGGCAGCTATTACTCCTTCATTGTTGGGCGGCTATTTCGTCTTGGTTGGTGGCGGCTATTGATTTTTTATTGGTGGCAGCTATTACTTCTTTGTTGTTCAGCTGCTTTTCTTTTTTGTTGTTTAGCGGCTATTTTTACTTCATTGCTGGCAGCTATCACTCCTTCATTGTTGGGCGGCTATTTCTTTTTGGTTGGTGGCGGCTAATTTTTTGGTTATTGGCGGCTATTTGTTCTTTATTGGTGGCAGCTATTTCTTCTTTGTTGTTCAGCTGCTTTTCTTCTTTGTTGTTTAGCGGATATTTTGTCTTCGTAGCTGGCAGCTACATCTCCTACATTGTTGGGCGGCTATTTCTTCTTGGTTGGTCGCAGCTATTTTTTCTTTATTGGTGGCAGCTATTACTTCTCTATTGTTTGTTTGGTGACTTTTTTTCTTTGTCGATGGCTGCCTTTTTTTGGTTGGCGGCGGCTATTTCTTCTTTATTGGTGGCAGCTATTACTTCTTTGTTGTTCAGCTGCTTTTCTGGTTGTTGTTTGGGGGGTATTTTTCTTCATTGCTGGCAGCTATTACTCCTTCATTTTTGGGTGGCTATTTTGTTCTTAGTTGGTGGCAGCTATTACTTCTTCGTTGTTCGGCAGCTATTTCTTCTTTGTTTTTTGGCAGCTATTTTTCCTTCATTGGAGTCAGCTATTACCCCTCCGTTCTTTGTTGGGGGCCGGTATCTTTTCTCAGCTGTTTGTCACTAGCTATGTTTTAAAGCACCTCTTGTCGAGCAGCGCTTCAGTGTTAATAGCTTCACATTTATTGTTTGCTTTTAAGCCTTTTATGTCTCCACACTGTGTCTGCTTGTAAGTACTCTGCTCGTTTTACCAGCAATGTTACGACGTGACGAGAGCGCGCCGTAATGTCCATAAAAAAAAAAAGAACCTGTATTTTTTTAGAGGCAATATAATACCGTTTTTAAGTCATTAGTACCGCGGCACTTTATTAGCATTTAGCATACAAAGCGCTAAACAACGTAAACATGTTCAACAAGTTCCTTTTGGTGGGATGCTTAGAAATGAGCCTGATAAGGCTGCTTTAAACCAAAATGGCCGACTTTCTGCATGTTTTAAAGCAGGACTGATTTTTTTATTTCCTGTACCGTTGTTTACACTCAACTCATCAGCGCTATCAATGCTGACTCGGCAGTGTGCAACTGGGAGTAGTCTTTCATTTATAATGTTTCATCTAGTAAGTTCAGTCTTTGCTGTTGAGTCTCTTGTTGCGCCCAAAAAAGGGTTAATACTGTAAGTTGTGTCCTTATTACGCACCAGCTGTTTGTAACGTGCATTTCAGTTGTAATTTTCATTGAAAATTTTGGAGGGGTTCGAATCGCCATGTAAAAGTGCTAATGCTAATCAGTAGCATGACGGTAGAAAATCCATTACATAATAGCATCAAACTAGCACATTTGTTTTGGCTTGCTGTACACAGTGTTATTTTGGTCAATTTCTTTGCTGGCATTGAAAATTGCAATATTACATCCAGGTAGTTTGGCTGAGTCGGGCTCTCAGTGTTGCTGGAGTGATCGTCAACACTGAACATGTTGTAGAACGGAATTTTTTTCAGATTTTATGTGAATTGGACGCCGGTACAAACTGCAGGATTCGGTTGGTACCAATCCCGAGGCAGATGACCATTATGAAACAGTAACCAATGTCGGGCAATAGTTATACGGGGACAATCCATAATTGGTTGGTTTACTACGATAAGTCACGATTGGTTAAGATTAGGGCAAAACTTTTACGGATGGACCAATCAGAGGCAAGATAGTGTGGTTCATCGAACCAGGAAGGGAAATTACAACAGACACGCACATCCCAAAGGACGACGAGAGAGTCAGAGAAAAGAAGAAGGCATATGGAGCCTGAGTGAGCTCCTCGATTCTGCCTATAAAGTCCTTAAAAACATCTAAACACTTCCATTAAGGTTTTATATACATGATGTGAGTGTCTATGTAATGTAGAAACAGGCACATTTATAACATTTAATATTTACACACTTGGATAATTTCAAGCAAACACATCACATTTGCAGACTTTACAAGAGCTAACAAACATAACAAAACATCTCTTAATGTACGGGGTCTGCTGTCATTGCGATGCCGACTAATAGAATCGTGTTATATTTTGATTTTTGGTATTCCAGTTCGAACGTGAAGTATCTCGTCTTTGCAGTCTATTCAATTGAATATAGGTTGAAAAGGATTTGCAAATCATTGTATTCTGTTCACTGGTTTTGGGCTTGCTTGCCAACCCTCCCGAATTTTCCCAGGAGACTCCCGAATTTCAGTGCCTCTCCCGAAAACAACCATTCTCCCGAATATCTCCCGATTTCCAGCCGATTATCCTGTCGTCACGTCCACTGTTCTTCCATGTAAACAGCGTGCCGGCCCAGTCAGGTTATAACATCTACGGCTTTTGGAGAGTGCACAACTGCACACACAACAAGACTATTATACATGTCTCCGTTATCCATAGGTTTACCTATAACCCATAAAGTAGGCAGGCCCAAAGCTATTTCTCGGCGTGTGTTTATTCAAACCGGCACATTAATACACTGACACACAACAGCCGGAATCCCATCACGCATTGTTTCAAAACTACGGCAAGTAGTAATGTCCAAAAAAAAGTTAGTGACAGAGAATAGAGTGCGGATGGACAATTCTACCCTAAACTCACTCATTTCCTGCAAAAGGAAATGTCACATATGCTGCCCATACCTATGCTCCTTCAAAGGCTTTGCTACTGGCTGCAAAGCATTGCACTTTCAAATACAACAATGAGTAGAGAGGAGTGTTATGTGTGTGTATATGTGTAAATAAATGAACACTGAAATTCAAGTGTGTCTTTATATATGTATATATATTAGGGGTGTAACGCTACGTGTATTTGTATTGAACCGTTTCGGTAAATGGGTGCACCGAACGAGTTTCTAAGCTAACGTCTTAACAAGCTGCTTTGCTTCTTCTGCCTCTGTGTCAGCACCCAGCATTGTCCCACCCACACAATCATCTGGTTGGTTTACATACAAAGCGATAACAGCCAATCAGCAGTGGGTATTCAGAGCGGTAAAAGCCAATCTGCAGTGCGTATTCAGAGTCAATGCTTCAGCGTCGAGCAGATAGGTGTGTAGCAGGTGAGCAGTGGACTTTCCTCAAATTAAAATGAACACCTACCAGTAGACAACTACTACTAACATCACTATAAAACCCGTTGACGTTCTAGAAACTTAAACTGCAGTTTAGCTCGCTCGCAGTCCTGGCTTGAGGTGAAGGCCAATTAGCTTTTAGCGTAACGTTAGCTCATTTTGCCGGGTGTGTGTGTGTGCGTGTTAGGGGCAGCAATGCCATGTCTGTCTGTTATTTCACTGGAACTCCATGGTGTTCAGGGATGAATAGTCTCTTCTATTGCTATTTTTACTATTTTTTCAGCAATACTTACATTAATCATTAGTAATGTAGCAGCCTCGTTTTGAAAGGCAGGGTCCCTGCTATCACATGTTGATACAAATATAACATTTACATAATAAAAAACAACTACAGGCTTCCCAATTGCTGTAATAAATTAAGCATGATGAGTTGACTTGAAACTGTTTAATGTTGCACTTTTTATATGTAGAGGAAAAGTTTTGTCATTTTATTTAATATGAGCAACAATTTGAGGCAGTATAATGTGGATTAACGTGGGCAGAAATATTATAGTGTTCTCAATGTTAAAAGGATGAAGCCATTGTTTACAAATTTGGTAAATAAATAACCCCAAAAAATTATATTTTTTTGTTTTCTTACTGAACCGAAAATGAACCGAACCGTGACCTCTAAACCGAGGTACGTACCGAACCGACATTTTTGTTTACCGTTACACCCCTAATATATATATATATATATATATATATATATATATATATATATATATATATATATATATATATATATATATGTATATAAGAAATACTTGAATTTCAGTGAATTCTAGCTATAAATATACTCCTCCCCCCTTAACCCCGCCCACCTCTACCCCCTCAAATCTCCCGAATTCGGAGGTCTCAAGGTTGGCATGTATGTTTTGGGGTTTTGTACTTAGATTAAATTAATTATAGTTCTAAATTACAAGTGGAAAAAATGTACCTCTTGAGGACCAATTGCTGCTTTCTCCCAGCCAATTGAAAGGAAATTAAACCAGAGCCCAAAGAGGTCAAAGATCTCTGATTGTAGCAGTAGATCAAATATTGGCGAAAGATGCAGTTTAAGGACGTCTGTGTTGGGAATTCAAAGTTACAAAGCCGGGGGCGCGTGTGGACTCTAATGGCGGAGCCCCTTGATCAAATATTGATTGTCCTGTGGAAAAAAGTCCGGAATCCATCCACGCGACCGGTGGACGTTAGCCAGGCCTTATTGAATTATTCCAGCTTCGCTCCTGCAGGCCTCTTGAGGAACAACCGCGTGAGGACTTTCATCTGCAACTTTTCACACATTTTCTTTCCTTCCCTCAACCCCCTGAGATGCAACGTACAATGCAACAAAAGGCATATGGCGGAGCCTCCCGAGGAGGCGTTTAAAGGTAGGTAGAATTCAAATATGAGTATTTTATTGCGACTGACAGCTGACACGCTTTTACGCTCTCTGTATAAACTCCCGCCTCGCGGTGGAGATGAAGACGCAAGCAAAATATATAATGGCTGCCGTGTGCGCGCAGTTCTGCAGGGAGGACGCCGACAGATGGGCGGCAAATACAACACACGCCCGCGCCAACGCACGGGAATTCGTGCACAGGCCCGACCAATTAGTTGGAAGCATGCAGCAGTAGCGGCGTGCGGCGGACTCGTCTTAAGTAGCGTTGTAATTTGGCGTCCGACAACTGTAAATTGCTGACTGTTTTGTGTGAAAAGCTGTTTGTGTGTGGGGAGGGGGGAGGGGAAATAAAAATGGATATGTGTTGTAAAGCGTAAAGACTAAGTAACTGATAAAAGGTGGAACAATTATGGATGCATTGTAAAAACCCCGTTTCCATATGAGTTGGGAAATTGTGTTAGATGTAAATATAAACGGAATACAATGATTTGCAAATCATTTTCAACCCATATTCTGTTGAATGCACTACAAAGACAAGATATTTGATGTTCAAACTCAAAAACTTTATTTATTTTTTTACAAATAATAATTAACTTAGAATTTAATGACTGCAACACGTTCCAAAGTAGTTGGGAAAGGGCATGTTCACCACTGTATTACATCACCTTTTCTTTTAACAATACTCAATAATCATTTGAGAACTAAGGAAACTAATTGTTGAAGATTTAAAAGTGGAAATATTTCCCATTCTTGTTTTATGTAGAGCTTCAGTCGTTCAACAGTCCGGGGTCTCCGCTGTCGAATTTTATGCTTCATAATGCGCCACACATTTTCGATAGGAGACAGGTCTGGACTGCAGGTGGGCCAGGAAAGTACCCACACTCTTTTACTACAAAGCCACACTGTGTTAACAAGTGCTGAATGTGGCTTGGCAATGTCTTGCTGAAATAAGCAGGGGCGTCCATGAAAGAGACGGTGCTTAGATGGTAGCATATGTTGTTCCAAAACCTGTATGTACCTTTCAGCATTAATGGTGCCTTCACAGATGTGTAAGTTGCCCATGCCTTGGGCACTAATGCACTCCCATACCATCACAGATGCTGGCTTTGCGTCGATAACAGTATGGATGGTTCGCTTCCCCTTTGGTCCAGATGACACGATGTCGAATATTTCCCAAAACAATTTGAAATGTGGACTCGTCAGACCACAGAACAATTTTCCATTTTGTATCAGTCCATCTTAGATGATCTCGGGCCCAGAGAAGCCAGCGGCGTTTCTGGATGTTGTTGACAAATGTTTTTTGCTTTGCATAGTTGAGATTTAACTTGCACTTACAGATGTAGCGACAAACTGTATTTACTGTACAAAGTGTTCCTGTACCCATGTGGTGATATCCTTTAGAGATTGATGTCGGTTTTAGATACAGTGCCGTCTGAGGGATGGAAGGTCACGGTCATTCAATGTTGGTTTCCGGCCATGCCGCTTACGTGGAGTGATTTCTCCAGATTCTCTGAACCTTTTGATGATATTATGGAGCGTAGATGTTGACATCTCTAAATTTATTGCAATTTCACTTTGAGAAACGTTGTTCTTAAACTGTTTGACTATTTGCTCACGCAGTTGTGGACAAAGGGGTGTACCTCGCCCCATCCTTTCTTGTGAAAGACTGAGCATTTTTTGGGAAGCTGTTTTTATACCCAATCATGGCACCCACCTGTTCCCAATTAGCCTGCACACCTGTGGGATATTCCAAATAACCGTTTGATGAGCATTCCTCAACTTTATCAGTATTTATTGCCACCTTTCCCTACTACTTTGTCATGTGTTGCTGGCATCAAATTCTAAAGTTAATGATTATTTGCAAAAAAAAAAGGTTTATCAGTTTGAACATCAAATATTTTGTCTTTGTAGTGCATTCACTGTATTCCGTTTATATTTACATCAAACACAATTTATCCCAACTCATATGGAAACGGGGTTTGTATAATAGCAAGTAAGGTATGATAAACAATATTAAGGAACTTGTTTCATGCAGGGGGGGGGGTCACAGCTTGCTGCGAGGTTTGTTCCCCCCGGAATGCAAACGGACCACCCCGGACAGGACTTGCAGGTAGGAACATGATTGTGGTGTGCCTCCGTATTTTCTTTATGAAAAAATGTGCCTTGGCTCAAAAACGGTTGAAAAACACAGCTCTAGTTTTGAACTAGACCCCCTTTTTAGATCAGTTGATCCGCGGTTTGTTTTCTTTTCTTGGGGCGGCATAGCTCGGTTGGTAGAGCGGCCGTGCCAGCAACTTGAGGGTTGCAGGTTCGATTCCCGCTTCCGCCATCCTGGTCACTGCCGTTGTGTCCTTGGGCAAGACACTTTACCCACCTGCTCCCAGTGCCACCCACACTGGTTTAAATGTAACTTAGATATTGGGTTTCACGATGTAAAGCGCTTTGAGTCACTAGAGAAAAGCGCTATATAAATACAATTCACTTCACTTCACTTCTTTTCTCCTTCTTCCCTGGGGAATGGGGGGGCGGCACAGGTCTGGTGGCCACGGATGAAGTGCTGGCTGTCCAGAGTCGAGACCCGGGGTTGACTGCTCGCCTGTGGATTGGTTGGGGACATCTCTGCGCTGCTGACCCATCTCCGTTCGGGATGGTGTCCTACTGGCCCCACTATGGACTGGACTCTCACTATTATGTTAGATCTACTATAAACTGGATTTTCACAATATTATGTTAGACCCACTCAACGTCCATTGCATCCGGTCTCCCTTAGAGGGGTGTGTGGTCACCCACATATGCGGTCCTCTCCAAGGTTTCTCATAGTCATTCACATTGACTTCCGACTGGGTTGTGAGTTTTTCCTTGCCCTTATGTGGGCTCTGAACCAAGGTTGTCATTGTGCCTTGTGCAGCCCTTTGAGACACTTGGGATTTAGGGCTATATAAATAAACATTGGTTGATTGATTGATGTGACTCTTTTGATTGTTTCTGTTAAGGCAGGGGTCACCGACCTTTTTGAAATTAAGAGCTACTTCTTGGGTACTGATTCATGCGAAGGGCTACCAGTTTGATACACACTTCAATACATTGCCAGAAATAGCCAATTTGCTCAATTTACCTTTAATAAATAAATCTATATATATATATATAAAAAAAAAAAAAAAGGGTATTTCTGTCTGTCATTCTGTCGTACATTTTTTTTTCCTTTTACGGAAGGTTTTTTGTAGAGAATAAATGACGAAAAAAACACTTAATTGAACAATTTAAAAGAGGAGAAAACACGACAAAAATCCCAATACAATTTTGAAACATAGCTCATCTTCAATTTCGACTCTTTAAAATTTAAAATTCAACCGAAAAAAATTAAGAGAATAACAAGCTAGTTCGAATCTTTTAGAAAAAAAAAAAAAAAAAAAATTATGGAACATAATTAGTAATTTTTCCTGATTAAGATTAATTTGAGAATTTTGATGACATGTTTTAAATAGGTTAAAATCCAATCTGCACTTTGTTAGAATATTTAACAAATTGGACCAAGCTATAATTCTAACGAATAGAAATTTTCCAGAACAAAAATTTTAAAAGAAATTCAAAAGACTTTGAAATAAGATTTAAATTTGGTACTACAGATTTTGTATCTTTGCCAGAATAAATTTTTTGAATTTTAATCAGAATAAGTGTGAAGAAATGTTTCACAAATATTCTTCGTCAAAAAAACAGAAGCTACAATTAAGAATTAAATAAAAATGTATATATTATTCTTTACAATAAAAAAATTAACTTACTTGAACATTGATTTAAATTGCCAGGAAAGAAGAGGAAGGAATTTAAAAGGTAAAAAGTTATATGTGTTTAAAAATCCTAAAATCACTTTTAAGGTTGTATTTTTTCTCTAAAATTGTCTTCTTGAAAGTAATAAGAAGCAAAGTAAAAACATAAATGAAATTATTTAAACTAGTGAAGACCAAGTCTTTAAAATATTTTCTTGGATTTTCAAATTCTATTTGAGTTTTGTCTCTCTTAGAATTAAAAATGTTGAGCAAAGCGAGACCAGCTTGCTAGTAAATAAATAAAATTTAAAAAATAGAGGCAGCTCACTAGTAAGTGCTGCTATTTGAGCTATTTTTAGAACAGGCCAGTGGGCTACTTATCTGATTCTTACGGGCTACCTGGTGTTGGTGACCCCTGTGTTAAGGTATTTGTGTGGCTCCGATGTTGTCTTCATGTATTAAGTACGAGTCCCGTAAGGCAGTGGTCCCCAAGCTTTTTGTAGCTGCGGACCGGTCAACGCTTGATAATTTGTCCCGCGGCCCCGGGGAGGGGAGGGGCCTTTTTTTTTTTTTTTTTTTTTTTCTTTGTCATGAAAAAGGGACGTTTTTGTCATGAAAAAGGGAGGTTTTTGTGGTTGGTGCACTAAATCAATCAATCAATCAATCAATCAATCAATGTTTACTTATATAGCCCTAAATCACTAGTGTCTCAAAGGGCTGCACAAACCACTACGACATCCTCTGTAGGCCCACATAAGGGCAAGGAAAACTCACACCCAGTGGGACATCGGTGACAATAATGACCCAGTGGGACGTCGGTGACAATGATGACTATGAGAACCTTGGAGAGGAGGAAAGCAATGGATGTCGAGCGGGTCTAACATGATACTGTGAAAGTTCAATCCATAATGGATCCAACACAGTCGCGAGAGTCCAATCCAAAGCGGATCCAACACAGCAGAGAGAGTTCCGTTCACAGCGGAGCCAGCAGGAAACCATCCCAAGCGGAGGCGGATCAGCAGCGCAGAGATGTCCCCAGCCGATACACAGGCGAGCAGTACATAGCCACCGGATCGGACCGGACCCCCTCCACAAGGGAGAGTGGGACATAGAAGAAAAAGAAAAGAAACGGCAGATCAACTGGTCTAAAAAAGGAGTCTATTTAAAGGCTAGAGTGTACAAATGAGTTTTAAGGTGAGACTTAAAAGCTTCTACTGAGGTGGCATCTCAAACAGTTACCGGGATGTAAGCGTATATTGTGTTTTTTTATGTTGATTTCCTAAAAAAATATAATTTTTTCATTTTTAATTTCTATTTTTTTTAATACAAATGAATAAAACATTCTTCTGCGGCCCGGTACCAATCGTGCCACGGCCTGGTACATCAGCGCAGAAGAATCCATAAACCTTTTTGTAGCTGCGGACCGGTCAACGCTTGATAATTTGTCCCGCGGCCCGGCGGGGCCGGGGGGGCGTTTTTTGTTTTGTTTTTTTGGTTATGAAAAAGAGTGGTTTTTAGGTTTTGTGTACTAATTGTAAGTGTATCCTGTGTTTTTTATGTTGATTTAATAAAAAAAAATAAAAATAATAATAAAAAATTCTTCTGCGGGGACCACTGCCGTAAGGAACTCATAATCTGTATGTCTTTACTCAGATTCTCGTTTTTGTGTTGGCAACAAATGGCAAGAATGCCGGCTTTAATATCCCGAGAGGTCAAAACAAACATGACGCAAATCCGACAAAGAGGCCGCGCCCTTAATGTATTAATGTATGTATTATGTAAGTATTAATGCCTGTTTGCATGCAAGGTACATCCCTCAACAGAAGTCATAAGCCAACATCTGGCGGCTAACGTGGCTAACGCACTTTATGCCCTGCTAGTTGCAGGTGGCACCAATTAACCGCGGAGTACAGTACAAAAGCAAAATAACTGACGTGGCTGTAGGCAACCTCCTGATGTGCGGTCAATTTCGAACAATCAGCCGCTAATTTTTATAAAACGTTGCGGCTAATTTATGGATTTTTCTTCGTTGATGTTTTTTAAAAAAACGAGCAAAGACACTAAAAAGGCGTGTTATTGTTTGTGCCATAGCGCCATCTTTTGGACGAGTTTGCTCACCGCAGGTGCTGCTGTGCTCTTCTGTTAAGACTAGGGATGATGTTCGATATTTTCTACAGATTGTTTGATAAGAAACGAACCGATTCCACGGATTCAAATCCCCTTTTGAGAAACAGTTCCAGTTATCAAAGCAACTATAGAAGGGGTGTCCAAACTTTTTCCACTGAGGGCCGCATATTGAAAAATCTAAGTATGCGGGGGCCATTTTGATATTTTTCTTTTTTAAAAGCAATACAATAGTTGTGTTTTTACCTTTATGGCTTTACTCAAGTTTGGTCCTCAGTCTCTGGAAGGGTCTCAGTCATACATTTTTTTGAAATAACTCATAAATTATTGTGTTTTTCATTTAACGCTTGAATCTGGAGCTCAACTTCAGGTCTGTCTGTCGTTATAACATTTATTTTTATTTTGTTTTTTTATGTTTATGACCTGTATGTCAAAACCCTTATTTATATGGCAAACACACAAAAACTATGCAACATTTTCCCCCAAAAAATTTCAAAGTGGAATATTTGACGTGTAGTAATTGGAACCCTAAATAAGTCAATAATTCATAACAATAAAAAAAGAATAAGTGTTGAAAATAAGCCAAATGTTTATTTATATTCTTTTTTACTTTTTAACGCTTAAGTCCGTAGATCTCTTGATTATAAGCTTGTATAATTTTTGTCATACTTTTTTTGTTTATTTAGTGCCCTTTTTGTGAAAGACAACTTTGTTTCACACAAAATATGCAATATTATCCCCCTAAAATTATTCCAGTGAAGTAATTGGAGCCTTCAGCAGGTCAATAACAGTCCGCATGGCAGCTTTGTCTTATTAGTGTCAACATTGCAACTTTTTCTTGTTACATGTCATTGTTTACTCTTTTATTACACTTTTTTATGTTTTAAATTTTTATTATAGTACTTTTTAGTACATTAACAAATTAGCTGGGGGGCCACAAATGGCCCTCGGACCGCACTTTGGACACACCTGCACTTTAGTAAAGAAAAATATTTGGTTCTTTATTCGAATCCCTGGGAACGAATCCCACGTCACCGGAAAATATGTTGCTCAGTCATTCGGTGGCAGATACAGAAGCAGCAACAACAATGGACCGAAAAAAAACACTTCAAGGCACGGCTTCACTTTACGAAGAAATACAACGAGGAAACGGCTATCTGCAATTATTGCCGGGCTTCGCTTTCCTGCTAGGGGAGTGTGGAGAAGCGGAGCCGACAGTCCGACAGAGAGGCAGGGCACGCTGGAGCCCGGCCCAAGATGGCGGCGAGGAGGCGGGGATGGCGAGCGAGCGGGGAGGCGGGGAGTGCCGGGATCGACGCCACAAACGAGATCAGGTGTGTGGATCGTGCACCTGTACATGATTAATGTATCTCCTCTCGCTGTATAAAAGGGGAGAAGGACGAGAGAACGAGGTTGGTGATGGTACGGAGCGAGAGCAACCAAAAAAACAAAAGAACGAGAGGGAGAGACGACAACACGAGCAGCAGCGCATGCAACCCGGAAGAGAGCGAGAAGCAGACAACGGGGAAAGCTGAAAATCAACACGCAAAAGACTTTGCCTATTGAAAAATAAAGAAGTCTACACCTGCTCAAAGTCAAGTCCTTCCTTGGTGGTCCCTGGAACCCGTAAGACGGCACGAGTTTTTCCCAGGGAGCAGTACAACAAACATGTTCAGGCCGTACATAACCTGAAGGTTAGCGAAAGGTGTCGTGGAGAAGCGGCGACAGGGATGATGAAGCACGCCCCTCTTCCTCTGCTTCAACCTGCAGTCCCAGTGATCGTGCCGGTGAGTAACTAATGATAACTGTTGTCGGTTAATTTCCATATCTGCTCATTTGTAGCATTTAGGCTGAAATAACGTTACCTCTTATGTCAACCAGGACTGCAGTAATGTTAGCTAGGCTTACGTTACCTAAGCATAGTCAGGGGCTAACGTTAACGTTCACGTTAGCCTTTTTGTATGAGTCTGATAACGTTAGCGTTATCTTGTAGCCTACACCACCACCGCTCCATTGGTACCGGGTCGCAGAAGAATTTTTAATTAATTATTTGTTTTTTTTTGTTTTTCAAATTTTTTTTTTTTTTTTTATAATCAAATCAACATAAAAACACAAGATACACTTACAATTAGTGCAACAACCCAAAAAAACTTCCTCTTTCATGACAAAAAAAAAAAAAACGTCATCCTTATCCAATCAGCTAAACGGACTCCACGGTGACGTTTTGGTGAGTTTAAACACTGAAACAATACAAAAATAAAATCAGAATCAGATTCAGAAATGCCATAAGGATGACTTCGGTTTTGTTTGATCAGCCGTTTTACTGCCTTGTTATAGACGCCGTTTGGAAACAAAGTATGTAAATAAATATTTACAAAATATTTATGTGTAAATACCTCATTTCACAACGTATATATCTGGACCGGTGCAGCTAATATATGAAAAAAATATATACAAATTAAATCCTTGAATTTAGTGGGTGTGGTTTGTATAGTCTGGAAAATATGTTGGGGTTCTTTTCACTTTCAACCCTTCTGAATTGGAGCATCAAAGCTATCTTTAGGAGCACACACCTGCAATACGTGACTGTCTTTTTTTCCCAGAGTACCCACAATGCATTGCACTTAGCTGACCGTATCGCACTTCCTGTGAGGGGAGTGTGCAAACAGTGGCATGAAGGAGATCAATAAATAAACACAGCTTTATATTCTTGCTAAGTTTGAGCCCGCCTACTCCCAAACAAGGTGGAAAGATTCCGTCTGTTCTGACATCTTAAGTGCCTTTGATACCCCACCGCCCCGACATTTGGTCCATAAATAAAATATAGTGTGAATTTCATAAGGAAAGATATTCTTTCCTTGCTTCCTGCCCATCAAGGCAAAGTGACACAAAGTGGCTTTTACTTTGAGGAAAACGCTGCACACGCAACCAGCTGGGCGATACACTTACTGGACAGTTTATTCTATGAAATGAGATTTCATAGAAAAATACTGCCTTTTCGAGTATAATGATCCACATGGAGGTACACAATACTGCCAAAAGTATCCGGCCACCTGCCTTGACTCTCATATAAACTTGAAGTGCCATCCCATTCCTAACGCATAAGGTTCAATATGACGTTGGTCCACCTTTTGCAGCTATTACAGCTTCAACTCTTCTGGGAAGGCTGTCCACAAGGTTGCAGAGTGTGTTTAAAGGAATTTTCGACCATTCTTCCAAAAGCGCATTGGTGAGGTCTACATTCTAATTCAACCCAAAAGTGTTCAATCGGGTTCAGGTCAGGACTCTGTGCAGGCCAGTCAAGTTCATCCACGCAAGACTCTGTCATCCATGTCTTTAAGGACCTTGCTTTGTGCACTGGTGCACAGTCATGTTGGAAGAGGAAGGGGCTTGCTCCAAACTGTTCCCGCAAGGTAGGGAGCATGGAATTGTGCAAAATGTTTTGGGATCCTGGAGCATTAAAAGTTCCTTTCACTGGAACTAAGGGTTCAAGTCCAACTCCTGAAAAACAACCCCACACCATAATTCCTCCTCCACCAAATATCACACTCAGCACAATGCAGGCCAAAATGTATCGTTCTCCTGGCAACCTCCAACGCCAGACTGGTCCATCCGATTGCCAGATGGAAAAGAGTGATTCATCACTCTAGAGCAGGGGTCATCAACCTTTTTGAAACCAAGAGCTACTTCTTGGGTACTGATTAATGCGAAGGGCTACCAGTTTGATACACACTTAAAAATAATGCCAGAAATAGCCAATTTGCTCAATTTACCTTCAACACATCTCTCTCTCTCTCTCTCTCTCTCTCTCTCTATATATATATATATATATATATATATATGGGTATTTCTGTCTGTCATTCCGTCATACCTTTTTTTACCTTTTATGGAAGTTTTTTTGTAGAGAAAAAATGATGAAAAAACACGGTTTAAAAGAAGAGGAAAAAAATGAAAATTAAAGTTTGAAACATAGTTTATCTTCAATTTCAACTCTTTAAAATTCAAAATTCAACTGAAAAAAAAAGAAGACAAAAACAAGCTAATTCGAATCTTTTTGAAAAAATAAAAACAATAATTTATGGATCATCATTAGTATTTTTTCCTGATTAATATTAATTTTAGAATTTTGATGACATGTTTTAATTTGGTTAAAATCCAATCTGAATTTTGTTGGAATATATAACAAATTGGACCAAGCTATATTTCTAACAAAGACAAATCATTATTTCTTCTAGATTTTCCAAACAAAAAATGTAAAATAAATTCAAAAGACTTTGAAATAAGATTTAAATTTGATTCTACAGATTTTCTAGATTTGCCCTAATATTTTTTTTTTATTTTAATCAAAATAAGTTTGAAGAAATCTTTAACAAATATTCTTTGTCGAAAAAACAGAAGCTAAAATGACGAATCAAATTAAAATGTATTTATTATTCTTTACAATAATAAAAAAAAATACTTGAACATTGATTTAAATTGTCAGGAAAGAAGAGGAAGGAATTTAAAAGGTAAAAAGGTATATTTAAAAAAAAAATCCTAAAATAATTTTTAAGGTTGTATTTTTTCTCTAAACTTGTCTTTCTGAAAGTTATAAGAAGAAAAGTAAAAATGTATTTAATAAACAAGTGAAGACCAAGCCTTTAAAATATTTTCTTGGATTTTCAAATTCTATTTGAGTTTTGTCTCTCTTAGAATTAAAAATGTCGAGCAAAGCGAGACCAGCTTGCTAGTAAATAAATACAATTTAAAAAAATAGAGGCAGCTCACTGGTAAGTGCTGCTATTTGAGCTATTTTTAGAACAGGCCAGCGGGCGACTCATCTGGTCCTTACGGGCTACCTGGTGCCCGCGGGCACCCCGTTGGTGACCCTTGCGCTAGAGAATGCAATCTTCCCTGCTCTAGAGTCCAGTGGAGACGTGTTATTCACCACTGCATCTGACACTTGGCATTGGACTTAGTGATGTATGGCTTGGATTAGGGTTCTTGGCCTACGGGCCAATTGCGGCCCGCGAGACATTATTATGCGGCCCCCACCTTAATATTAATGTCTAATGTTAGTTTTATATGAATGGCGCTTGACAGCGTTGTGTTATTTGGCTCCAAATGGGCTCTTTCAATGTTCTGGGTTGCCTACCCCTGCAGTATTGGAAAAGCAGCAAATGAGTGGAAGCGACAGAGATGTTGCCATGGAGATGAGGGTTTTTCTTACGTGCCCGGCTGCAATCACACCGCGACACCTGTCCGTCAGTAATCACAGTCCCCGATAACCTGGACCAGTTCAAAGGAGATGTCCGATATCGGCCGAGAAAATGCTTTAAAATGTAATATCGGAAATTACCGGTATCAGTTTCAAAAAGTAAAATGTATGACTTTTTAAAACGCCGCTCTACGGAGTGGTACACGGACATAGGGAGAAGTAGAGAGCGCCAATACACCTTAAAGGCACTGCCTGTCATATAATATCTACGGCTTTTCACACACACAAGTGAATGCAAGTCATACTTGGTCAACAGCCATACAGGTCACACTGAGGGTGGCCATAAAAACTACTTTAAAGGCGAACATTATCACAATTTCTGAAGGGTTGAAACCAATAAAAATCAGTTCCCAGTGGCTCAATTTATCTTGTTACTGTTACGTCTGTTCGGCATTGTGATGCCGGGTTCGATTCCCTCGAGGATGCGTCAAGTGAACACAGCAAAGGTAAGAATATAAACAATTTATTTAACGAAAATGATCTATGAAACAAAACACTGGTGCTAATAAAAAGGCAAACCAAAGACGCTAGCAAAAGGCTAGGACATACAACAATGAGAACTAAACTGGCACGTAGGCACATAAAAGAGCAAAACAAAACATACAGCATGAGAGCTGGAATGAGAAAAGGGTTTAGCGTGAAAAGTTAGCGAGAATATACATACGATGACAAGAGTGCAGACGTAACTCGTTGCGTGAAAGCAAATTTGGATCCCAGACTGAACAACAAAAGATGCAGGCTTATATCAGCCTATCTTGCCGATTATATTGTACCATATGTCCCGGCAAGAAATCTGCGTTCAAAAGACTCCGGCTTATTAGTGATTCCTAGAGCCCAAAAAAAGTCTGCGGGCTATAGAGCGTTTTCCGTTCGGGCTCCAGTACTCTGGAATGCCCTCCCGGTAACAGTTCGAGATGCTACCTCAGTAGAAGCATTTAAGTGTCACCTTAAAACTCATCTGTATACTCTAGCCTTTAAATAGACCTCCTTTTTAGACCAGTTGATCTGCCGCTTCTTTTCTTTCTCCTATGTCCCCCCCTCCCTTGTGGAGGGGGTCCGGTCCGATGACCATGGATGATGTATCGGTTGGGGACATCTCTACCCTGCTGATCCGCCTCCGCTTGAGATGGTTTCCTGGGGACGGGACTCTCGCTGCTGTCTTGGATCCGCTTGAATTGAACTCTCGCGGCTGTGTTGGAGCCACTATGGATTAAACTTTCACAGTATCATGTTAGACCCGCTCGACATCCATTGCTTTCGGTCCCCTAGAGCGGCGGGGTTGCCCACATCTGAGGTCCTCTCCAAGGTTTCTCATAGTCAGCATTGTCACTGGATGTGAATTCTCCCTGCCCACTGGGTGTGGGTTTTCCTCGCCCTTTTGTGGGTTCTTCCGAGGATGTCGTAGTCGTAATGATTTGTGCAGTCCTTTGAGACATTTGTGATTTGGGCCTATATAAATAAACATTGATTGATTGATATAAGGTAGGTGATTAGTGAGGACAGGTGTGCAGGGCCGTGAGAAACAGGTGAAAACTGATAAGCTACCATGGTGACCGACTTAAACAGGAAATAATAGGATCAGATGGAGAGTGAAAATAAAAATGGAACAATAAACAATAATATGTGGAGGATCCAAAAAGCGGATCTCAACAGTTACCATAGTTTCTGATTTGTTCCACCTGCTCTTGTTTTTGACGCGCACCTGTGGTCACTGATTGCTGCCTGGCCTCTACCTTTGTTCCATCTTGATCCTTTGTTTTTTGCAGTAAGCAACACTCACGAGACGTTCTTGTTTCAGCGCTAACTTATTTATTTATTTTTTTCCCAAGATGGCGCTGCTGTAGTGGCTGCTGTAGGCAGGAGCTCTGTGCTCTTGTGTCATCCTTTTGTGTTTCCCTCTTGTTTTCATGTGTTATTATATTTTTTTGCGTTTTGGTCCGGGACGCTTTGGGACTGTGTGACAAGGGGTGGCACTTTCGTGACCTCTGTGGTGCTTTTTTTTCTGGACTTCTGGATCTGCCTCCCGGGAGCCATTTGGCCATGGAGACCAGCTGCTGGGTCTCTGCTACACCAGAGTCTGTTTGGATGTACTGGAGGAGATGCGGATGAGGGGACAGGACTGCGGAGCTAGCACTGAGCGCTGGGACGGAGAATCTTCACGGTGTCTTGACTGGGTGAGCAGGTGTCGGACACCTCAGTCACCTTGGACGTATCCTCGCTCATCCATGCGGACTGGACATTGGCCGAGAGTGGAGTCGGCTGTCTTGGTTGCTTTGTTGGGTCTGCTTCTGTCTCTGGCCATGCTCCCTCCTCCCCAGCAGACGATGGCGTGGAACACCGCAGAGGCCACCACAGTGGATATGTTTCTTTTTACTTTTTATTCATAGCTGTATGTAGAAGTGTCTGGTTGTATCTGCTGCTTTAATGTCTTTAATGTCCTCTGTGTTCTTTGATGTTTGATGTTTCCCTCTTACACACATGGAAGAGGGATGTGTACTATGGCTATGAGTTGTTGTGTTTTCTGTTTTTTTTTTCCCTTGGCCTCAGTCTGCACCCCCACTCCAGGGCCTAGGCTAAGACCGATTTTTCAATTTTATTTTAATCTTCTATTTTTTTCTTCCCCCCCTTGTTTACCTGTATGTCATCTTTTTTGTAAGGGGCGCTAGAAGCCGGCAGACCCGTCAGCGATCCTGTTCTGTCTCCCTGTAATGTTTGTCTGATCTTGAATGGGATTGTGCAGAAAATTGTAATTTTCCTGAAGGAACTCTCCTGACGGAATAAATAAAGTACTATCTATCTATCTATCTATCTATCTATCTATCCAACTATCCGCCTTAGCTTCCCGTGCGCCCGGCACGTTACCTCTGGACTCTTCGACTCCGTGCTAAGTTTTAGCTTAGCTTCCCGTGCGCTCGGCACGGCGTTTTCTTTTGTTTATTTCTGTCAGTTTTGTACCAGTGTAACCGGTGGTCTTTTCCTCTGCGTTGTGTGTTGTTTATGGAACACCGTGGGTTTCTCCACTGCACTTTACTGATAATACAGAATACAATTGTCATCAAAAACTTTGTGCCGTCGTCCAGCCCCTACACGAATATAATAATGGAAAAGAAACAAATTAAAGTTCTTAACAAGACAAAATATTTTCTGTCGTCTCCCGTTATCGTGGACAAAAAGGGAAGTTGGAAGGCGTGTCCAACGCATATCCTTGCCCTTATGTGGGCCTACCGAGGATGTCATAGTGGTTTGTGCAGCCCTTTGAGACACTAGTGATTTAGGGCTATATAAGTAAACATTGATTGATTGATTGATATAAAAAGACAGGTGTCACAGTTATTATTGCAGTAGAAGGGACAACGAGACAAAGGTTCCACATTGCCAAAACATCAAACAATATTCAGGTATTTACATGTAACTTACATATTTTGTGTAGTTATTACAATAATAAAACAGTAGAAAATACATTATTTACAAGACGTAATTGACCCTGTTACACTATCCATCCATTTTCTACCGCTTATTCCCTTTCGGGGTTGCGGGGGGCGCTGGCGCCTATCTCAGCTACAATCGGGCGGAAGGCGGGGTACACCCTGGACAAGTCGCCACCTCATCGCAGGGCCAACACAGATAGACAGACAACATTCACACTCACATCCACACACTAGGGCCAATTTTAGTGTTGCCAATCAACCTATCCCCAGGTGCATGTCTTTGGAAGTGGGAGGAAGCCGGAGTACCCGGAGGGAACCCACGCATTCACGGGGAGAACATGCAAACTCCACACAGAAAGATCCCGAGCCTGGATTTGAACCCAGGACTGCAGGACCTTCGTATTGTGAGGCAGACGCACTAACCCCTCTGCCACCGTGAAGCCCCCTGTTACACTAGTATTATAATTTTTGTTTTAAAATCAAGCCCTTACCTGCTAGGGTAAGGGCATCAGAAATTTCACGACTGGATTTGTTGCAGGCCCTGCGATGAGGTGGCGACTTGTCCAGGGTGTGCCCCGCCTTACGCCCGATTGTCGCTGAGATAGGCGCCAGCGCCCCCCCGCGACCCTAAAATGGAATAAGTGGTAGAAATTGGATGGACGGATTTGTTGCACAGGTGGTATCCTATGAAGGTTCCACGCTGGAAATCACTGAAAGCGGCCAATTCTTTCACAAATGTTTGCAGAAACAGTCTCCATGCCGAAGTGCTTGATTTTATACACCAAGTGATTAGTACACCTGATTCTGATCGTTTGGACGGGTTGGCCAAACACTTTTGGCAATATAGTGTATTCATTACACGCCAGCTTGATTATTGTAGCTACAGCTCGCACTGCATCATTCTGGGAACTGTTCTGCAACATTAAAGTTGAAAAATATGTTTCTGTTACGATCACATGACCCGAATATAGACAAGAATTGATGATGATTTAGCTCATCCTCCATTAAACAAAAGTGTACGTCGTGTAATATTCAGCGTGCGGACTTGACAACGAGCCCTAGAGGTAAATGCGATATTATTTAGGACACGGCGCCCGCTTCATTCCGAGCCCATTTGCAAACAATAGTTTGGCACATGGCAGCCGCCTCGCCGTGCCGCCTGATTGGTTAGGGAGCGCAAATCCGTTTGTGTTTAAGCACAGCTGTTGGTTGGCCACACCGTGGGAATCCAGAGCATAATCACCCTCTGAAGGCAGCGGGAGGGAGGGGGACGGTAAAGCCGAGTCCCTGGCACGTCCCCGTCTCCTCTCATCGTGACGTCCAACTTGGCTCGCCACCGCCGACGGGACGGACCTTGGCGCCTGTCCTGCCGCATCAGAGCAGGCGGGAAAAAAAAAAAAAAAAAAGCCAACCGTGTTGTCGTACTTTCCGTTGGGAGCGCATATAAACAATGATTCCCCCACCTGGATCCCACCCGAGATTAGAAACCTAATTTAAGCAAGACACCAGTTTTTTGGGGGTTTGTTGTCAAATAGTATAGTGTTCGATGGGGTCAAAGTTCACAGGTACCCCATGTCCACTTTGACATTCAGTTACAAAATTACACATACATTTAAATAAGAAAAAAATAATATTTCACAATATCCATCCAGGCTTCACGGTGGCAGAGGGGTTAGTGCATCTGCCTCACAATACGAAGGTCCTGCAGTCCTGGGTTCAAATCCAGGTTCGGGATCTTTCTGTGTGGAGTTTGCATGTTCTCCCCGTGAATGCGTGGGTTCCCTCCGGGTACTCCGGCTTCCTCCCACTTCCAAAGACATGCACCTGGGGATAGGTTGATTGGCAACACTAAATTGGCCCTAGTGTGTGAATGTGAGTGTGAATGTTGTCTGTCTATCTGTGTTGGCCCTGCGATGAGGTTGCGACTAGTCCAGGGTGTACCTCGCCTTCCGCCCGATTGTAGCTGAGATAGGCGCCAGCGCCCCCCGCGACCCCTAAATGGATTAAGCGGTAGAAATCGGATGGATGGAACATCCATCCATCCATCCATCATCTTCCGCTTATCCGAGGTCGGGTCGCGGGGGCAGCAGCCTAAGCAGGGAAGCCCAGACTTCCCTCTCCCCAGCCACTTCGTCCAGCTCTTCCCGGGGGATCCCGAGGCGTTCCCAGGCCAGCCGGGAAACATAGTCTTCCCGACGTGTCCTGGGTCTTCCCCGTGGCCTCCCACCAGTTGGACGTGCCCTAAACGGAGGTGTTCGGGTGGCATCCCATTTCACAATAATCAAACAAAAACCCAAAACCAGTGAATTGGCACGTTGTGTAAATGCTAAATAAAAAATAAAAAATACTGTGATTTGCGGTGAATAATTAAAAACCTCTTCTCACTCCTGCACTTACCAAAGGCATGCGGTAAAAATTTGAGTGTGATGTAAGGATACCATCATGAAAAGCACATTTAATTAAAATTTTTTATTTTATGGTCTTACCTTTACTTATATAGTCCATAACAGCTCCTTCTGATCAAAAGCATCTTTCTTCAGTTTTAAAAGTCTCTCTGTCTCGATGGAGATCTTCATAACCTTGTTGGCGGTACCGAACCCCACCAGTTTCATATACGCATTCACCGAACCCTTCTTTAGTAAAAAATAAAATGTTGTTTTTTTTCAAATTCATGACAAAGTAATATGTTTTTGGTAACACTTTAGTATGGGGAACATATTCTAAGTAACAAAGACTTAACTTAGAGTTATTTGGACACTAGGGGATCATATTCTAAGTAATAAAGACTTAATTTAGAGTTATTTGGACACTAGGGGATCATATTCTAAGTAATAAAGACTTAATTTAGAGTTATTTGGACACTAGGGGATCATATTCTAAGTAATAAAGACTTAATTTAGAGTTATTTGGACACTAGGGGAACATATTCTAAGTAATAAAGACTTAACTTAGAGTTATTTGGACACTAGGGGATCATATTCTAAGTAATAAAGACTTAATTTAGAGTTATTTGGACACTAGGGGAACATATTCTAAGTGATAAAGACTTAATTTAGAGTTATTTAGTTAGGGTTAGGTTTAGGGTTATTATAAGGCCGTGCCGAATAAGGCATTAATAAGTACTTAATAATGAGTAGTTAAGAGCCAATATGTTACTAATTTGCATGTTAATAAGCAACTAATTCATGGTGAATATGTCCCCCATATGTGTTACCATGTTTTTTTTTACTGGTGCACAAAATGAACCGTGCATGAACATCACCATGTTCAAAAAACAAAACCAACACGGTGTATGAACTCACAACAAATTACACACCTGCAAATCAGTCAGCTGATAGGGAGAAGTTTGTATTCAGAGGATGAGTCGGGTGTGTTTTGACCTCCGCCGAACCCCTGCGGCCGACTCACCGAACCCCTAGGGTTCGATCGAACCCAGGTTAAGAACCACTGCGTTATTACCTCCTCCAGCACATATCGCGTCACTCATTTCACTTCTTCTGCAGCCGAGTAGTCGCAAGAAGGATCACTAGCGCCCTCTACCACCAGGAGGCGGGATTGATTGATTGATAGTTTTATCAGTAGATTGCAAAGTTCAGTACATATTCCGTACAATTGACCACTAAATGTTAACACTCGAATAAGTTTTTCAACTTGTTTAAGTCGGGGTCAACGTTAATCAATTCATGGGAGTCATTTAATGACTCATATTTGACAGACGAAGCTACGGTATTGTGACGGTCTCAAGCCGTCGTCTTGCGGGTTCCCAGAACCACCAAGGAAGGACATGGCTTGAGCAGTTTGACTTTGTTTATTTTTCAATAAAACCTCAGTCCAGGTCGCTCTTCCGCTCCTCCCCTCCACTCGCTCGCCGTCTCCTCGCCTCCAGCGTGCCCTGCCTGTCTGTCGGACCGTCGGCTCCACAGGTATATTAATAATACATAGCTGCTTACTGTTCTTTCTAGCATACCGGTATTCAATAGCTTGGACCTTAAATCCTACTGAATAGCTCTTAATCTTCCTCCCTTTATGCGATTTCAAATTACCGGTATTGAAATCAGCCTCCTTTATTTTGAAAATGATGACAGGGGAAGTGTCACTCGTAACGTCACGAGTTTGACTCGGCAGTAATTCAAGGCGGGCGCAGACTATATGCCCTGCGGCAATTCAAGGAAATACGGTATATTTAATTAAATAGACTGCAAAGACAACATATTTAATGTTGGAACTGGTAATTGTTGTTATTTTTTTGCAAATATTAGCTCATTTGGAAATTGATGCCTGCAACATGTTTCAAAAAAGCTGGCACAAGTGGCAAAAAAGACTGAAAAAGTTGGGGAATGCTCATCAAACACTTATCTGGAAAATCCTGAAGGTGAACGAGGTAATTGGGAACAGGTGGGTGCCTAGATTAGGTATCAAAGCAGCTTCCTTGAAATGCTCAGTCATTCACAAACAAGGATGCGGCAAAGGTCACAACTTTGTGAACAAATACATGAGTAAATTGTCCAACAGGAATTTTGGGTTTTCACCATCTACGATCAGTAATATCATCAAAACGTTCAGAGAATCTGGAGAAATCACTGCACGTAAGCACTGATAATTCGGATCTTCGATCCCTCAGGCGGTACTGCATCAAAAACCGACATCAGTGTGTAAAGGATATCACTACATGGGCTCAGGAACACTTCAGAAAACCGCTGTCAGTAACTACAGTTCATCGCTAAATCTGTAAGTGCAAGTTAAAAATCTACTATGTAAAGTGAAAGCCATTTATCAACAACACCCAGAAAAAACCCCAGCCTCGCTGGGCTCGAACTCGTCTAGGATGCACTGATGCAAAGTGGAAAATTGTTCCGTGGTCTTACAAGTCAACATTTCAAATTGTTTTTGGAAACTGTGGACGTTGTGTCCTCCAGACCAAAGAGGAAAAGAACCATCCTGATTGTTATAGGCGCAAAGTTGAAAAGCCAGCATCTGTAATGAAATGGGGGTGTATTAGTGCCCAAGGCATGGGTAACTTACACATCTGTGAAGGCACCATTAATGCTGAAAGGTACATACAGGTTTTGGAGCAACATATGTTGCCATCCAAGAAACGTTATCATGGACGCCCCTGCTTATTTCAGCAAGACAATGCCAAGCGACGTGTTACAACAGCGTGGCTTTATAGTGAAAGAGTGCGGGTACTAGACTGGCCTGCCTGTAGTCCAGACCTGTCTCCCATTGAAAATGTGTGGCACAATATGAAGCCTAAAATTGACAACAAAGACTGTTGAACAACTTAAGCTGTACATCAAGCAGGAATGGGAAAGAATTCCACCGGAAAAACTTAAAAAAATTGTCTCCTTAGTTCCCAAACATTTACTGAGTGTTGTTAAAAGGAAAGGCCATATAACACAGTGGTAAAAATGCCCCTGTGCCAACTTTATTGCAATGTGTTGCTGCCATTATATTCTAAGTTATTAATTATTTGCAAAAAAAAACAAAAACATTAAAGATATTGTCTTTGTAGTCTATTCAATTGAATATAAATTGACAGGGTTCTGCAAATCATTGTATTCTGTTTTTATTTACGATTTACACAACATGTCAACTTCACTGGTTTTGGTTTTTGTATATTAGTATTTTTTTTTTCAATAATTGTATAGAAAAAAATATATGTATATACATTTTTATCATTTTGCATGACAACCACCATTTGTTTTCTTATTTCAAATAATAATAATAATGACAATAATGATAATATGAATAAAAATGAAGCAATTTAGAAACAAACAATTCAAATGTAATTATAATGAAAACAATAACAATAATAACAATGACAATAATGATACCAATAACAATAATGATACTAATATTAAAAACAATAATATTAATAAAACAATAATACTAATCCTAATAGTAATAATGGTAATAATAACATACATACCAAAAAAAAGAGGTATCATGAATTTATAAATAATAATAACTGTAATGATTATGATGAAAATAATAAGAAATAAATGTCGTACTGATGCTAATACTGACAATAATAGAAATTATAATAGTATTGCTAATGCAAACAATGATAAAAAATAATTGCAATATTAATGATAAAAATCATTATAATTACACTGCTATTATTATTTTAGAGATATTTGAATGTGTGTTGCTTACTTTATTTTTATAAATATATGCTTATGTCCAGAAATTAAATGTTCTTTTTTTCATTGTACTTTAAGTTAAATATTTATTTTATTTTAATTTTATTTTATGTAACATCTACTTCTTCCCTTTAGGCTTTTGTGCAGATTGCGCGACTTTTTTTATTTATTTTTATTTTTTTGGTTGGTGCGCCTGAAAGAGTGGCAGCACCTCACAGTAGCTCCTTTGAATTCCTTTTTTTTTAACTTTATTTTTGGTTATCTGTGTGTATAATATACCAGTGGTTCTCAACCTTTTTTCAGTGATGTACCTCCTGTGAATTTTTTTTAAATTCAAGTACCCCCTAATCAGAGCAAAACATTTTTGGTTGAAAAAAAGAGATAACGCAGTAAAATACAGCACTATGTCATCAGTTTCTGATTTATTAAATTGTACAGCAGTGCAAAATATTGCTCATTTGTAGTGGTCTTCCTTGAACTATTTGGGAAAAAATATATAGAAATAACTAAAAACTTGTTGAAAAATAAACAAGTGATTCAAATTTAAATAAAGATTTCTACACATAGAAGTAATCATCAACTTAAAGTGCCCTCTTTGGGGATTGTAATAGAGATCCATCTGGAGTCATGAACTTCATTCTAAGCATTTCTTCAGAAATAAATAAATCTTTAACATCAATATTTATGAAAAAATCTAGCTGTCAACACTGAATATTGCAATGTTGCAATTCTTTTCACAGTTTATGAACTTACTGTCAGGCTTTCCCCTGATGGTAAGTTATCAATCAATCAATCAATGTTTACTTATATAGCCCTAAATCACTAGTGTCTCAAAGGGCTGCACAAACCACCACGACATCCTCGGTAGGCCCACATAAGGGCAAGGAAAACTCACACCCAGTGGGACATCGGTGACAATAATGACCCAGTGGGACGTCGGTGACAATGATGACTATGAGAACCTTAGAGAGGAGGAAAGCAATGGATGTCGAGCGGGTCTAACATGATACTGTGAAAGTTCAATCCACAATGGATCCAACACAGTCGCGAGAGTCCAGTCCAAAGCGGATCCAACACAGCAGCGAGAGTCCCGTTCACAGCGGAGCCAGCAGGAAATCATCCCAAGCGGAGGCGGATCAGCATCGCAGAGATGTCCCCAGCCGATACACAGGCAAGCAGTACATGGCCACCGGATCGGACCGGACCCCCTCCACAAGGGAGAGTGGGACATAGAAGAAAAAGAAAAGAAACGGCAGATCAACTGGTCTAAAAAGGGAGTCTAATTAAAGGCTAGAGTATACAAATGAGTTTTAAGGTGAGACTTAAATGCTTCTACTGAGGTGGCATCTCGAACTGTTACCGGGAGGGCCTTCCAGAGTACTGGAGCCCGAACGGAAAACGCTCTATAGCCCGCAGACTTTTTTTGGGCTTTGGGAATCACTAACAAGCCGGAGTCCTTTGAACGCAGATTTCTTGCCGGGACATATGGTACAATACAATCGGCAAGATAGGATGGAGCTAGACCGTGTAGTATTTTATACGTAAGTAGTAAAACCTTAAAGTCACATCTTAAGTGCACAGGAAGCCAGTGCAGGTGAGCCAGTACAGGCGTAATGTGATCAAACTTTCTTGTTCTTGTCAAAAGTCTAGCAGCCGCATTTTGTACCAACTGTAATCTTTTAATGCTAGACATGGGGAGACCCGAAAAGAATACGTTACAGTAGTCGAGGCGAGACGTAACAAACGCATGGATAATGATCTCAGCGTCTTTAGTGGACAGAATGGAGCGAATTTTAGCGATATTACGGGGATGAAAGAAGGCCGTTTTAGTAACGCTTTTAATGTGTGCCTCAAAGGAGAGAGTTGGGTCGAAGATAATACCCAGATTCTTTACCGTGTCGCCTTGTTTAATTGTTTGGTTGTCAAATGTTAGAGTTGTATTATTAAATAGAGTTCGGTGTCTAGCAGGACCGATAATCAGCATTTCCGTTTTTTTGGCGTTGAGTTGCAAAAAGTTAGCGGACATCCATTGTTTAATTTCATTAAGACACGCCTCCAACTGACTACAATCCGGCGTGTTGGTCAGCTTTAGGGGCATGTAGAGTTGGGTGTCATCAGCATAACAGTGAAAGCCAATACCGTATTTGCGTATGATGTCACCTAGCGGCAGCATGTAGATGCTGAAGAGTGCAGGGCCAAGGACCGAACCCTGGGGAACTCCACACGTTACCTTAACGTAGTCCGAGGTCACATTGTTATGGGAGACACATTGCATCCTATCAGTAAGATAAGAGTTAAACCAAGACAGGGCTAAGTCTGACATACCAATTCGTGTTTTGATACGTTCTAATAAAATATTATGATCGACGGTATCGAAAGCAGCGCTAAGATCGAGGAGCAGCAACATAGATGACGCATCAGAATCCATCGTTAGCAATAGATCATTAGTCATTTTTGCGAGGGCTGTCTCCGTCGAGTGATTTGCCCTGAAACCGGATTGAAAGGTTTCACATAGATTGTTAGACGCTAAGTGTTCATTTAACTGCTCCGCAACAATTTTTTCGAGGATTTTTGAAATAAAGGGAAGGTGAGACACCGGTCGGTAGTTTACCATGAGGTCAGGATCGAGGTTAGGTCTTTTAAGAAGAGGATGAATAACCGCTTTTTTGAATGCTAGGGGAACAGTGCCCGAGGAGAGTAATAAGTTTATAATATTTAGCACTGATGGACCTAATAATACAAAGAGCTCCTTGATCAGTTTCCCAGGAAGAGGGTCAAGTAAACATGTTGTCTGTTTTATTCCATTTACACGTTGTAACAATTCCTCTAATGTTATTTCCTCAAAACGAGAGAAACTATTTTGGAGGGCAGTATCCGCCGTATATGCAATCGTATCAGTGTTAATAGAACCCCGTTGTAGCTGGGACGCATTGTCTTTAATCTCCTTTCTAATGACTTCAATTTTCTTACTAAATAATTGCATAAAGTCATCAGCTGAGTGGGTGGAGCTACTGGAAGGGGTCCCTTGTTGGGTTAGCGATGCTACCGTACTAAACAAAAATTTAGGATCGTTTTTATTACGGTGGATGAGATTTGAGTAATATTTAGCTTTAGCTAAGGTAAGCATGCGTTTATAAGTTATTAAACCATCACTCCATGCTTGATGGTGCACCTCAAGTTTAGTCGTGCGCCATTTGCGTTCCAGCTTTCTACATAATAATTTCTGAGCTCTAGTTTCTTCTGTAAACCACGGGGTGCGCTTTTTTGGAGCCTTTTTTAACTTTAGCGGTGCTATGTTATCAATGGTTTCGCGCAGGGCGTCGTTAAAGTTGTTAGTGAGGTTATCAATAGAGCCCACATACTTTGGGAATGGTGCCATTACCGAGGGCAGTAGGTCAGCAAGAGTTGTCGTTGTGGCAGCATTAATGTTGCGGCTGCTATAGCAGTTATTATTATTATTAGTTTGACGAACATGCGTCTGAACCTCGAATTTTATAAGGTAATGATCGGACAATACTTTAGTATACGGGAGTATCGTAACTTTGGAAACGGTGATGCCCCTGACAAGCACTAGGTCTATTGTATTACCGTTGCGATGCGTGGGTTCATTTATTATTTGTGTGAGACCACAGCTATCAATTACAGTCTGGAGCGCTACGCACGGTGGGTCCGATGGGGTATTCATATGGATATTAAAGTCCCCCATTATGATTATATTATCGGCGTGTGTCACTAGATCAGCAACAAACTCTGAGAATTCATTGATAAAGTCCGAATAGGGCCCTGGGGGGCGGTAGATAACAGCCAGGTGTAGAGGCAGCGGTGTGACAGACCTCATAGTAAGCACCTCAAACGATTTATATTTATTATTTATGTTAGGACTAAGGTTAAAGTTTTCGTTGTATATTAGTGCGACCCCCCCACCCCTTTTAAGCGGACGGGCAATATGCGCATGTGTAAAGTTAGGAGGACATGCCTCATTTAGCGCAAAAAAGTCGTTTGGTTTAAGCCAGGTTTCGCTGAGACCGATGACGTTAAGATTGTTGTCTCTGATAATATCATTAACTAACAACGTTTTAGGAGACAGTGATCTTATGTTTAAAAAACCTATATTATAGGTAGTGGGCTGTTTCAGGGAATTTTTGATCAAATTATCCGTAGTAGCAATATTGATAATGTTGTGTTTATTATGCCCAGTGCATTCAGTATAATTACGACCATATCTAGGAATTGATACGACAGGAATTTTCCGATTGTTTGATTGTTGCTTTGATAAACTGCACGCATCATGGTTAGCCACCTCAGTAACGGGGATTTTCCGATTGTTTGTTTGTTGCTTTGATAAACTGCACGCATCATAGTTAGCCACCTCAGTAACGGGGATTTTCCGATTGTTTGTTTGTTGCTTTGATAAACTGCACGCATCATAGTTAGCCACCTCAGTAAGACACATGTCCAACTCTGAAACACTCAAGTTATGTGTTTTATTTTTTTCCCTCTGCATTTGTCTTGGTTTCCTCAGTATGTGTAGTATTTCCTGTCAGCGCTCTTATTTTTTCTGTTTCCTGTTTTTTTTTTTTACCCTGTGCGCTGTTTCTCCTCAGCTGCGGCTGATTGGCACCTGGCCACACCTGGTGTCAATCAGCCCGCTCCTATTTCTACCTGCTTTTGTCCACCAGTCAGTGCTGGATTATTGGATGTCGATGTCGCTATTGTCGTTGCTACCTGTCGTGTGGTATCTTGTCTTGTCTATGCAGCGTTGCGGTAAGCTATGTTTGATTGCCGTTTTTAGCTTACTGCCTTTTGTTCCCTGCTTCCAAGTTTGTTTTTATATCACATGTGCGATATCTGTTTCCTGCTCGATCCTTGCCAGCTTCCGTCCTAAGTTCCTTTTTGTTTTCTAGCTCCCTTAGTTTTTTTTATCCGCCTCGTCCGGGCTTTGTGTTAGTACCCTTTTGTTTGTTCTTGTTCTATTATTTAAATTAAATCATTTTTTCCCATTCAATGCCTGCCTCCTTCTTTGCATCTTGGGGTTTGTCAACAACAAACTCTGACATTTACATTCATATTTTGTTGAAGTATTATTCAATACATATATTTATAAATTATTTTTGCATTGTTGCTATTTTTAGAGTATTTTTTAAAAATCTGACGTACCCCTTGGCATACCTTCAAGTACCCCCAGGGGTATGCGTACCCCCATTTGAGAACCACTGTAATATACTTTACACATATTAAGTATGTATTGTATATATTCGCTTATATGTTATATTATATATTGCTATATTTTGTGTATTTATACCTGCATTGTCCTTTCCATCCTTACACTTTCCATCATTGTAACTGAGCTACTGTGTTGAACAATTTCCCTTGTGGATCATTAAAGTTTGTCCAAGTCTAAGTCTAATCTTCCGTCTCGTCTTCGCTTCCGACCGACAATCACAAGCAAACGCTGCGCAGTGTTGGTCAGCCGGCGGCGCCAATCCCTCCACGCGGCCAGTCGGCGTCATTGCAACGCAACAAAATATTAAAACAACAACTATATAAGTCGTGATTTTAACACCACACTTCTAAAATCTGATGGAGTTTTCTATCATACAAGGCAAACAGAGTTTTCCCTTTAATGGAGCGCGGCCCCCCTCAGGCCGTCCTCACTCAATATCCCCCACGTCTCTGCAGGCTCACCGCTTCATCTCTTCCCTGTACTTAATGTGCTTCCTCTTTCTCTCTCCCAACTTCGGACAGGCCGCATGTATCGGCGCCACGCAGGCAATATGGCCTCATTTCTCCCCTCTCCGTCGGCGCCACGGGCGGCGGCGTTGGCGGCATCTGCGAGGAGCGATTACCAGCGAAGATGGCTGATCAAATTGTCAAATCATCCCAACTTTTGAGACACTTGTTGGCCTCTACCTGCAGCAAATGTGACCTCATTTTGTGTGTCGGGACAATTTAGCCACTTTTTGCAGACGGGGGGCCTGATGGGACTTGAAATCACATTTTTTTTTTTTTTACTCCCGCCTCCCCCTCACGTCAGAATGCTATTTCTCATGCGTGAAATGAAATTTGATGTCTTAAATCAGCGGTTCTCCATTTTTTTTTCACCAAGCACTACCTCAGAAAACACTTGGCTCACCAAGTAACACCGTAATGACAAACATTAACATACAGCAGCGTAGTACACCTTAGTATTCATTAAAAACAAGGACCTTTTATTTTGCAAGGATATTAGCAGCAACATGTAACACCTGTTAAAGGCCTACTGATAGTTTATATATCAATGATTACATCTTAAATCTTAACAACTATTAGCTTCCACAGTAGCTGTGTCGCTGAATCTTTTGCAATTTGGTCAATGAAAATTGGAGACGTCAAAGACGAAAGCTGTAGGTGGGAAGCGGTGTATTGCGGCCGCCTTTAGCAACACAAACACAGCCGGTGTTTCATTGTTTACATTCCTGAAAGATGACGGTGAAGCTTTACTATGGAACAGAGCGGTCAAACGAACACGGTTGGATTGGACCACACACACAAAGTACAGTGTACTCTGCAGCGTCATTTCGAAAGATCATGTTTTGAAGAGGGTCCCTTGCAAAGGGCAGAGATGGGCATCACCACCACCCGTGGACTGGTGCTGACGAAAGGTGCGGGGCCGACCTTCAGGTTGTACAGGTACGACCATATAATCTCACTAAAACACTAGTAACACAATAAGCAGATAAGGGATTTTCCAGAATTATCCCAGTAAATTTGTCTAATAACATCTGAATCGCTCCCACTGTATAGTCTTTTTTTTCCTTTTCTTTTATAGTCCTTCACTCTCATTCTCCTCATCCACAAATCTTTTTATCCTCGCTCAAATTAATGGGGAAATCGTTGCTTTATCGGTCCGAATCGCTCTCGCTGCTGGTGGCCATGATTGTAAACAATGTTCGGATGTGATATGTCGCATAATTCCACAGTATTCTGGACATCTGTGTTGCTGAATCTTTTGCAATTTGTTCAATGAAAATTGGAGACGTCAAAGAAGAAAGCTGTAGGTGGGAAGGGGTGTATTGCGGCCGCCTTTAGCAACACAAATACACAGCCGGTGTTTCATTGTTTACATTCCCGAAAGATGACGGTGAAGCTTTACTATGGAACAGAGCGGTCAAACGAACACGGGTGGATTCGACCACACACACAAAGTACTGTGTATTATGCAGCGATAATTTCGAAAGATTGTGTTTCGAAGAGGGTCCCTTGCGAAGGGCAGAGATGGGCATCACCACCACTCGTCGACTGGTGCTGAAGAACGGTGCGGGGCCGAACTTCAGGTTGTACAGGTACAACCATATAATCTCAATAAAACACTAGTAACACAATAAGCAGATAAGGGATTTTCCAGAATTATCCTAGTAAATGTGTTTAAAAACATCTGAATTAATCCCACTGTATAATCTTTTTTTTATTAATTTTTTTTATCACATTTTTTATAGTCCTTCACTCTCACTTTCCTCATCCACAAATCTTTTATCCTCCCTCAAATTAATGGGGAAGTTGTCGCTTTCTCAGTCCGAATCGCTCTCGCTGCTGGTGGCCATGATTGTAAACAACGTTCAGATGTGAGATGTCACATAATTCCACAGTACTATGGACATCTGTGTTGCTGAATCTTTTGCAATTTTTCCAATGAAAAATGGAGACGTCAAAGAAGAAAGCTGTAGGTGGGAAGCGGTGTATTGCGGCCGCCTTTAGCAACACAAACACAGCCGGTGTTTCATTGTTTACATTCCCTAAAGTTGACGGTGAAGCTTTACTATGGAACAGAGCGGTCAAGCGAACACGGGTGGATTCGACCACACACACAAAGTACAGTGTATTATGCAGCGATAATTTCGAAAGATTGTGTTTCGAAGAGGGTCCCTTGAGAAGGGCAGAGATGGGCATTACCACCACCCGTCGACTGGTGCTGAAGAACGGTGCGGGGCCGACTTCCAGGTTGTACAGGTACGACCATATAATCTCAAAAAAACACTAGTAACACAATAAGCAGATAAGGGATTTTCCAGAATTATCCTAGTAAATTTGTCTAATAACATCTGAATTGCTCCCACTGTATAGTCTTTATTTTATTTTTATTTTATAGTCCTTCACTCTCATTTTCCTCCTCTACAAATCTGTTATCCTCACTCAAGTTAATGGGGCATTTGTTGCTTTGTCGGTCTGAATCGCTCTCGCTGCTGGTGGCCATGATTGTAAACAATGTTCAGATGTGAGATATTGCATAATTCCACAGTACAATGGACATCTGTGTTGCTGAATCTTTCGCAATTTGTTCAATGAAAAATGGAGACGTCAAAGAAGAAAGCTGTAGGTGGGAAGCGGTATATCGTGGCCGCCTTTAGCAACACAAACACAGCCGGTGTTTCATTGTTTACATTCTTGAAAGATGATGGTGAAGTTTTACTATTGAACAGAGCGGTCAAACGAACACGGTTGGATTCGACCACACACACAAAAAACTGTGCAGCGATAATTTCGAAAGATTGTGTTTCAAAGAGGGTCCCTCGCGAAGGGCAGAGATGGGCATCACCACCACCCGTCGACTGGTGCTGAAGAAAGGTGCGGGGCCGACCTTCAGGTTGTACAGGTACCACCATATAATCTCAATAAAACACTAGTAACACAATAAGCAGATAAGGGATTTTCCAGAATTATCCCAGTAAATTTGTCTTATAACATCTGAATCTCTCCCACTGTAGTCTTTTTTCATTGTAATTTTCTTATAGTCCTTCACTCTCATTTTACTCATTCACAAATCTGTTATACTCGCTCAAGTTAATGGGGCGTTCGTTGCTTTGTCGGTCTGAATCGCTCCCGCTGCTGGTGGCCATGATTGTAAACAATGTTCAGATGTGAGATGTCGCATAAGTTCAACACAAACACAGCCGGTGTTTCATTGTTTACATTCCCGAATGATGACGGTGAAGCTTTACTATGGAACAGAGCGGTCAAGCGAACAAGGTTCCCTACCACATGTCAACCGGCAGGTTTCGTTGAGAAAATGGTGAAAAAAAGTCGGCTCTTATCGTAGACATGAGCGGAGAACTTGTGTCGTTCCTCCTGTGCCTGTCAAAGAGGCCGCTGCGGACTCTCTTGCCTCCTCCCACCGGACGCCCCCGACCGTCGGATGCTTCCACCGTGGAGTAGGGGGAAAAAAAAAATATCAGCCCAGCCGTCTTCGCCTCGTTGTAAAACGTGTCTTCTCTCAGAGACACTGGCGGTCACAACACCTGTGGTCACCCCTCCGACTTTCAGGTTGTACAGGTAAAACCATATAATCTCACTAAAACACTAGTAACACAATAAGCATATAAGGGATTTTCCAGAATTATCCTAGTAAATGTGTCTAATAACATCTGAATAACTTTGTTGTCTATTTTTTTCTTTTTTTTTTCTAGTCCTTCACACTCACTTTCCTCATCCACGAATCATTCATCCTCGCTCAAATTAATGGGGAAATCGACGCTTTCTCGGTCCGAATCGCTCTCGCTGCTGGTGGCCATGTTTGTAAACAAGGTGAGGATGTGAGGGAGCTCCACAACCCGTGACGTCACGCGCACATCGTCTGCTACTTCCGGTAACGGCAAGGCTTTTTTATTAGCGACCAAAAGTTGCAAACTTTATCGTCGATGTTCTCTACTAAATCCTTTCAGCAAAAATATGGGAATATCGCGAAATGATCAAGTATGACTAATAGAATGGACCTGCTATCCCCGTTTGAATAAGAACATCTCATTTCAGTAGGCCTTTAAGTCTTTAAATCAATAATGTGTTGTAGACCATGCTAAACCAACCTGACATTGAGTTGTGAGTGATTGTTGTGGCTCAAACAACTTCCTATGCTGGTTTAAAAACTACCAGTGACAATACCAACTTCTGCCTGTAAGGGTCATAAGTCATTATGAGGTATGGACTGCGGCCAGATATTATAATAATATTCCAGTTTGGGCCACACTCAAAGTGTGTGAAGTCATAACCCAGTGTTCCCCTCTGAACAAATGGTGCATTCAGGCCACGCCCACTTTTTTACATGACACCCCCCCCAAAACAAAAAAATATATAAAAATTTAAATAAAAACGCCTCCAGAAAAAGTGTGTTACATATTACAACTTACAAAAAGGATAAAAGGATGGCAGACAGTAGGTGTCTGAATAATTGTATCTAAGTTATCACACAACTTTGTGCTGCAATGAGTTCCCGGCGAGCAGACAAAAGCTGTCCTTGATCCCACTAATCAAAAAGCTTGTAAAAATCCACTGTGTAGGATGGGAAGCGACGTGGAGGTGTCGGTTTCTTTGATGTGTTGTAATCCATAGGGAGTTTTTGTCGTGACCCGAGATCTACAAAGCGGAGAGGAAGCACGGCCTGACCCCCCTCCAGGCACCTTTTCTTTTAACTGTTTTTTAACCAAAGGCACAGATCTTTACGACCCCCCCATCCTTTAGAAACAGCTGTTGGCAAGTAAGAAGGGTTAATCCAAATAAAAGAGGTGGCGTACAATCTTTTTTCAGAGCGTGGTGGAATACTGTACAAAGAGTACAGCCCAGACGTTTCTCCTCAATTGAGCTAAATTGAATTGCCTGTTTAATTGATGTCATCAGTGTTTGAACCTGACACTAAAGGAGTAAAAAAAAAAAAGTCCACTTTTACCTCAAGTTACATCATTTTGCAATAATTAAAATTAGAAAGAAGTAGTTTGTTTTACAATAATCATATATAAGTAAACATTTTTTTTATATATATATTTTACTTTAATTAAAAATTTACAGTATATATCACATTTTTATCATTTCGCTTGACAACGACCTTATGTTTTTTTTAGTTGAAATAATAATAGTAAAAATAATATATAATAAAAATAATAATAATATAAATAAAAATTCTAATTGTAATAGTTATAATGAAAACAACGACAATAAGACAACAATGATAACAATAACAATAATGATAATAATAACAAAAAACTATTATAATAATAAAACAATAATAAGACAAAATCATCATTGGCTAAATAAACCATTATGATTATAGTGAAAATAATAATGAATAAATACATGTAATACTAATGCTAATAATGAAAATAATATGAATTATAATAGTTTAAAAAGACAATCAATTTTAGAATTCTTTTTTGTACTGATTCTTAATCGATTGAAATCATTTTTTTGTTTTTTTTTCTTGAAATCTGCTGTACGGATGTACTTAAGAAATGTGTGGGATACTTCTCTTGTTGCCTTATTTGTGTTTGACTTTATCAAATGTTTGGATATAATATTTTTAAAAATAAAACCAGTTTTCCTTTTAATAACAAATATCTACCACAGCTGTTTATCTGTTTTATGGAGGAATGTAGTTAATCATAGAACTGGCATCCAATATTATTAAAAAACAACAAAAAAACAACAACAAGAGGAAATACCAACATCTGCCCGTGGATAAATCATTGTGACGTCTGAATACAAATAAGATGGCGGAACTAAAAAAAACAAAAACAACCTACAAAACAAAATGGCGGCTGGATTAGATTTACACTTAGACAAACTTTATTGATCCACACAGTAGTTCAGTTACAAATGACATATACCTACTTTCCGGTTTTGGCCATGTTAGAATAATGATGTATATATTATCAGACAACTTTTACGCTTAAGGGCCATTGCTATAATTATTGTCAATTGTGCTGAAGTGGTATTTTTCTTTGTCTGTGCAAAACTGGCAATCCAAAAGATTGCAAGCCAGTCTGGTATCAGTGTTTTGTGTCCAGGAACGGCCTGCTGAGTGCCAAGGCCGAACACCGCCGTGACGCAGACAGAGCAGAGACAAGGCGATATCACCAGTGTCAACACATTTGCATTTCTTGCATAATCATATATTGTGTCAAGCTGGAGGTGTCGAGATTAACTCCATTCCCTCAGCGACAGCTTCAGTGATGTAACCAGGGACCTCCCAAATAAATAGAGGAAGCACGCGTGCTGGACTTTTAGAACGTAGTTTGGATCTGTAACTAGAATACAGCTCCTCATTGAGCCAAATTGAACTTTGACTCTTCATGATTCCTTGCTTCTTGTCTGTTTAATAGATGTCATCAGTGTTTGAACCTGACAGGCCATTTACGTCCCTGAACAGTTGATGTATTTAGGCCAAGCCCCCTTTTTGACGTCACCACGCCCTCAAAAAAAATACCCGTTAGCCCCCCTTAACAGTGCGTTACATATTACGACTTATATTTAACACTGTATCACACACAGTTTGAACAGTAACACTGTGTTGGAATAAAAATAAAACCAGGGATCATTTTGCGTACCACAGTTTGAGAATCACTCTCTCACTTTCATTAGTCTCATTGTTGTCGATGGCAACCTGATTAGCGCTCCACTAAGCGAGGCGTTTCGACTGAATACCTCCCTCTTGCTCGCCCTGATTGTGGAGAGCCGGGTCACGTGACTTCATCGAGACGCTCGGTCTGGACGGGAATGACAGACTTACTTGACGGCGACACGTGGCAGAACGCGCGGTCCCCGGACTCATTACTGCAGTCCACGCCCCCGCTGCCCCACAACAGCAACAATAAAAATGTGTCTCCGCTGGAGAGTGCGTTTATTTTCGGCGTGCAGCTCCGGTGAAGAAAATAACGTATGGCGTGTGCCTTTTAAAAATACATATGACATTACTTCTTAATGAGAGGGAACACAATGTGATGCAAACTATGGACAAAAGCACTGCTGATGTTACCGGGGAGTAGAAGGCATTCCAGAAACATTTCAATTTTTTGTGTTGGCGACTTGTCCAGGGTGTACCCCGCCTTCCAAACATGTGGTCCAGTCCAGCACCCTCTCCGCAATCCCCCAACCCCGTAAAGGACAAGCGGTAGAAAATGGATGGATGGATGTTTTGTTTTGTTTTTATTACGAATCTATTTCTTAAGCGGTGTTGTTTAAAACAGATGTTTAAAAATTGTGTTTGAAAAGGTTACAAAATCTCTTTCTGGTTTCATAGAGATGCCGAAAATGCCTTTTAAGAAATTTATTGTTATGAAGAATAAAATTAAAATTAAAAAAATTGTAATAAATAGTTGTTTTTTTAATAAGAATCCATTTTTAAACTGGCGTTTAAAAAGGTGTTTCAAAATAGGTTACAGGTTACCAAAAGCTCTCTCTGGTTGCATGGAGATGGTCTAAAAACACCTCTTTAAAAATTGATTCCAACGAAAAATACAATTTTAAAAAATGTAATTAAAAAAAAAAATGTTTTTAGATTTTTAAACAGGTGTTGAAAAAGACATTTGAAAAAGCGTTTTATAAAGGCATTTTAAAAGGTGTTTCAAAATAAGGTTACAAAAAGCTCCATCTGGTTGCCTAGAAATTGCCTATAATCCATCCATCCATCCATTTTCTACTGCTTATTCCCTTCTGGGGTGGCGGGGGGCGCTGGTGCCTATCTCAGCTACAATCGGGCGTAAGGTGGGGTACACCCTGGACAAGTCGCCACTTCATCACAGGGCCAACACAGATAGACAGACAACATTCACACACTAGGGCCAATTTAGTGTTGCCAATCAACCTATCCCCAGGTGCATGTCTTTGGAGGTGGGAGGAAGCCGGAGTACCCGGAGGGAACCCACGCATTCACGGGGAGAACATGCAAACTCCACACAGAAAGTGGCCTAAAATCCGCGTTTTAAAAATGTATTCCTATGAAAAATTTAATTAAATACAATTTTAATTATTATTTAATATTTTTAAACAATCCATTTTTTTCACACAGTATGAAAAGACGTTTAGGAAAGTGTTTCAAAACAGGTTACAAGTTAAAAAAGCTCCTTCTGGTGACATGGGGATGGCCTAAGAAGTCCTTATTAAAAATGGATTCTTATAAAAAATAAAATAACATTTTATTGATCTGTTTTTGGGCTTCACGTTGGCAGAGGGGTTAGTGCGTCTGCCTCACAATACGAAGGTCCTGCAGTCCTGGGTTCAAATCCAGGCTCGGGATCTTTCTGTGTGGAGTTTGCATGTTCTCCCCGTGAATGCGTGGGTTCCCTCCGGGTACTCCGGCTTCCTCCCACTTCCAAAGACATGCACCTGGGGATAGGTTGATTGGCAACACTAAAATTGGACCTAGTGTGTGAATGTTGTCTGTCTATCTGTGTTGGCCCTGCGATGAGGTGGCGACTTGTCCAGGGTGTACCCCGCCTTCCGCCCGATTGTAGCTGAGATAGGCGCCTGCGCCCCCCGCGACCCCAAAAAAGGGAACAAGCGGTAGAAATGGATGGATGGATGATCTGTTTTTTTTGTTTTTGATTTTTTTAGAATCTTTTTTTTTTTAAAGTGTTTAAGAAAGTGTTTTAAAACAGGTTACAGGTTCAAAAGGCTCCTTCTGGTTGCATGGTGATGGCCTAAAAAAAACACATTTTAAAAATTATTATTATATAGATAGATAGATAGATAGATAGATAGATAGTACTTTATTGATTCCTTCAGGAGAGTTCCTTTAGCAGCAGTGTACAGGGTTGAGATCAATTTAAATAAAAGCAAAAAGTAAATAATGGGGGTTTAAATGGAAACAAAATAGAAGTGAAGTGAATTATATTTATATTATATTTTTAGAGAAATATTACAATAAGAATAAAAACTTAAAAGCAACAATGGGAATAACAATATAACATTAAAATAAGAATATAACAAGACAAAGTAGGCAGTAGACACCATGTTATGAAAATATATATATATATAAAAAAATAATAGTTATAGCTTTTTTTAAATCATTTTTTTAAATATTGACATTGATTTAAAGCAGGACTGGGCAATTAATTTGAGCAGGGGTGCCAAATTTTTAGAAACAAATGTGTCATGGGGCTGGTATGTCTGATTTTTAGGAACACTAATACAAAACCTCACAATAACGTCTGATTAAATTTCAAGAAACGTTATGACAGACCGCCTTAAAAACGGAATTAACTTTACATTTTTTTACCGAATGAAACAAAATGTACATGAAAATAAAGAATGTGGGATTTCAAATATGAACTATGGATGATAAAACACTGAATATTGACAACATATGGATGTCACACCCCCTCTTGATCGACACAGTGGAGAGGCGGAGCCAACGGGCGGACAGGAGGGCAGGGCACGCTGTCCAGCCCAAGATGGCGGCAAGGAGGCGGAGGATGCGGTGGAGCGGAGAGGCGGGGCTTGCTGGGAGCAATGTCTCCACAATCTAAATCCGGGGCGTGGCACACACACCTGCACACAATTAACTCATCTCCTCCTGCTGTATAAAAGGGGAGGAGGAGGAAGAGAGATCAGAGAAGGAGTTGGATTGTCCGCAGCAGATGCAGGGCGTGAAGAGCAAGAGCGACAGAAAGCAGACGACGACGACGATGACGGCTGAAAAGCGACCGGTGAAGGAAGTAGTGAAGGAAGGACATCTCTTTAGCAGGTTTGACTTCTTTATTTTGCAATAAAGCTTGGCTGCAGTTTGGATCGCTTTTCAGCTCCTTCCTCCACTGCTCTTTCGCCGGTCGCTTTTCAGCCGCCGTTGTCGTCGTCGTCGTCTGCTTTCTGTCGCTCTTGCTCTTCACGCCCTGCATCTGCTGCGGACACTCCAACTCCTTCTCTGATCTCTCTTCCAACTCCTCCCCTTTTATACAGCAGGAGGAGATGAGTTAATTGTGTGCAGGTGTGTGTGCCACGCACCGGATTTAGATTGTGGAGCCATTGATCCCAGCAAGCGCCGCCTCTCCGCTCCACCGCATCCTCCGCCTCCTTGCCGCCATCTTGCCTGCTGTCGGCCCGTTGGCTCCGCCTCTCCACAGACACATTTTACAATTAAACGAAACGCACCAAAAAAGCAACAAAAAGCCAACACTTACAATCTGATATATCCGATATATCAATCACTCAATCAATCAATGTTTACTTATACAGCCCTAAATCACTAGTGTCTCAAAGGGCTGCACAAACCACTACAACATCCTCGGTAGGCCCACATAAGGGCAAGGAAAAATTCACACCCAGTGGGACGTCGGTGACAATGATGACTAAGAGAACCTTGGAGAGGAGGAAAGCAATGGATGTCGAGCGGGTCTAACATGATACTGTGAAAGTTCAATCCATAATGGATCCAACACAGTCGCAAGAGTCCAGTCCAAAGCGGATCCAACACAGCAGCGAGGGTCCCGTTCACAGCGGAGCCAGCAGGAAAACATCCCAAGCGGAGGCGGATCAGCAGCGCAGAGATGTCCCCAGCCGATACACAGGCGAGCAGTACATGGCCACCGGATCGGACCGGACCCCCTCCACAAGGGAGAGTGGGACATAGGAGAAAAAGAAAAGAAACGGCAGATCAACTGGTCTAAAAAGCGAGTCTATTTAAAGGCTAGAGTATACAAATGAGTTTTAAGGTGAGACTTAAATGCTTCTACTGAGGTGGCATCTCAAACTTTTACCGGGAGGGCATTCCAGAGTACTGGAGCCCGAAATGAAAACGCTCTATAGCCCGCAGACTTTTTTTGGGCTTTGGAAATCACTAATAAGCCGGAGTCCTTTGAACGCAGATTTCTTGCCGGGACATATGGTACAATACAATCGGCAAGATAGGATGGAGCTAGACCGTGTAGTATTTTATACGGAAGTAGTAATATCAATATCAATAAGCTTTAGAACTTTGTTGTAAAAATCTCCTTCCGCGTCTGTCACTGACACCCACATTTCAGGCTGGACGCTCCGGAAACACTCTGTGGAAACACTCCCCGCCCACACTGCTTGGTGCCTCGTCTGAGCTGCTGTGACTTAGATTACCATAGTAACTAATTACATTCCCATAGTAACTATATAGATTACCATAGTAACTAGTATATCATGCAAAAACGCGGATTCCAACCATTGAAATACTTTGTTTAGTTCAAGACTTACGGCCATTAGAAAACATCACTGCACATCATAATGGCAGCTACACTCACCATCTTAAAGATTTAAAATAATTATTTGGGAATGTCCGGCGGGCCAGATTGAAAAGCTTAACGGGCCGCATGTGGCCCCCTGGACTTAATTTGCCCAGGTCTGATTTAGAGGGATGAATAATAACCGCGCTTCAGATGTGAATCGATTTTCTTTGTGCACCCCAAAAAAAAAAATGACTTAATGCAGGGGTGTCCAAACTTTTTCCACTGAGGGCCACACATGGAAAAATTAAACCATTATGGGCCATTTTGATATTTTTCATTTTCAGACCATAACAAAATATATCAATATACTGAACTATGTCATCAGTTTCTGATTTATGAAATTGTATAACAGAGCAAAATATTGCTCACTTGTAGTGGTCTTTCTTGAACTATGTGGAAAAAAATATATAAAAATAACTAAAAACTTGTTGAAAAATAAACAAGTGATTCAATTATAAATAAAGATTTCAACACATCGAAGTAATAGTCAACTTAAAGTTCCCTCTTTGAGGATTGGCTTCATATACTTATTTCTTAACATTTCTTCACAAAAAAATAAATCTTTGACATCAATATTTTCGGAAAATGCCCACAAAAAAATGTAGCTGTCAACACTAAATATTGCATTGTTGCATTTCTTTTCACAGTTTATGAACTTACATTCATCTTTTGTTGAGGTATTATTCAATAAATATATTTATAAAGGATTTTTGAATTGTTGCTATTTTTAAAATATTTTTGAAAAATCTCACATATCCCTTGGCATACCTTTAAGTACCCCCAAGGGTACGCGTACCCCCATTTGAGAACCACTGTTCTAGTCTTTTCTGAGTGGTAGCCTTAGGTTCCAGTGCGATCTGCACGTTGTTCCTTCGGCTTATTTATTGTTTTTGGTACTTCTTTGATTTCCGAGGAATAAATCATGTTCCTACCTACAAGTCCTTTCTGGAGAGGTCCGTTTGCATCCCGGGGGAACAAACCTCACAGCAAACTGCGACCCCCCCGCATGTAACAAGTATATATATATATATAAATAGTTATGTAAAAATAACTAAAAACTTGTTGAAAAACAAACAAGTGATTCAATTATAAATAAAGATTTCAACACATAGAAGTAATCATCAACTTAAAGTGCCCTCTTTGGGGATTGTAATAGAGATCCATCTGGAGTCATGAACTTAATTCTAAATATTTCTTCACAAAAAAAGAAAGCTTTAACATCAATATTTATGTCCAAAAAAATCCAAAAAATCCAAATCTAGCTGTCAACATTGAATATTGCATTGTTGGATTTATTTTCACAATCATATTTTGTTGAAGTATTATTCAATAAATATATTTATAAAGGATTTTTGAAGTGTTCCTATTTTTTGAATATATTTAAAAAAATCTCACGTACCCCTTGGCATACCTTAAAGCAGTGGTTCTCAAAAGGGGGTACGCGTACCCCTGGGGGTACTTGAAGGTATGCCAAGGGGTACGTGAGATTTTTTAAAAACATTCTAAATATAGCAACAACGCAAAAATAATTTATAAATATATGTATTGAATAATACTTCAACAAAATATGAATGTAAATGTCAGAGTTTGTTGTTGACATACCCCAAGATGCAGAGAAGGAGGCAGGCATTGAATGGGAAAACATGATTTAATTTAAATAATAGAACAAGAACAAACAAAAGGTTACTAACACAAAGCGCGGACGAGGCGGATAAAAAACTAAGGGAGCTAGAAAACAAAAAGGAACTTAGCATGGAAGCTAGCATGGATCGAGCAGGAAACAGATATCGTACATGTAATATAAAAACAAACTGGAAGCAGGGAACAAAAGGCAGTAAGCTAAAAAACGGCAATCAAACATAGCTTACCGCAACGCTGCATAGACAAGACAAGATACCACACGACAGGTAGCAACGACAAAAGCGACATTGACATCTAATAATCCAGCGCTGACTGGTGGACAAAAGCAGGTAGAAATAGGAGCGGGCTGATTGACACCAGGTGTGGCCAGGTGCCAATCAGCTGCAGCTGAGGAGAAACAGCGCACAGGGGGGAAAAAAAACTGAAAACAAACAAAATAAGAGCGCTGACAGGAAATACTACACATACTGAGGAAACCAAGACAAATGCAGAGGAAAAAAACTAAAACACAAATCTTACTGTCAGGGGAAAGCCTGACAGTAAGTTCATAAACTGTGAAAAGAACTGCAATAATGCAATATTCAGTGTTGACAGCTAGATTTTTTTCATAAATATTGATGTTAAAGATGTATTTTTTTGTGACGGAATGCTTAGAATGAAGTTCATGATTCTAGATGGATCTCTATTACAATCCCCAAGGAGGGCACTTTAAGTTGATGATTACTTCTATGTGTACAAATCTTTATTTATAGTTGAATCACTTGTTTATTTTTCAACACGTTTTTAGTTATTTCTATATCTTTTTCCCCAAATAGTTCAAGAAAGACCACTAAAAATGAGCAATATTTTGCACTGTTATACAATTTAATAATTCAGAAACTGATGACATAGTGCTGTATTTTACTGTGTTATCTCTTTTTTTCAACCAAAAATGTTTTGCTCTGATTAGGGGGTACTTGAATTAAAAAAAATTACATCACTGAAAAAAGGTTGCTTTAAAGTACCCCCATTTGAGAACCACTGCAGAGGGTCTCTGTCATTAACATGTTAAAAATAAGTCAACTTATTACTTTAATTTTTTATGCAACACTTAAAGTAAATCTCTATATAAACTTCAGGTTAATATAAAGTTAAAAAAAAATAGGATTTTCGCCTTTTCAGTCAAAGATAACTTTGTTTTTTATAGTAAAACTGAAATATGCAGTATTTCCCCCATTGCCCAAAACAATGGGGGAAATACAATTGATCTGAAGTAATTGGAGCCCTAAAAAGATCAATAATACAGGACACCATTGATTTAAATGTATTATTATTTCTGAGTAATCACAGTGAAAAAATGAATAAAATCCCACTAAATATATTTGGGATCCAAAAGGTCCCCCACTCGTAAAATGATACAATTTTATTATTACTTGTTTTACTTTCCACACTTAAGTTACGAGATCAACTTCAGATATATCTGTCGATTTTACGTTTGAACTATTATTTTATTGGTTTTATGCTCTTTTGTCAAAGAAAACACTGTTTTTATATGGCAACCACATACTATATGCACATATTTCCCACATAAAACCTTATAAAGTGAAATATTTGAAGTAATTGGAGCCTTAAAGGCCTACTGAAACCCACTACTAGCGACCACGCAGTCTGATAGTTTATATATCAATGATGAAATATTAACATTGCAACACATGCCAATACGGCCTTTTTAGTTTATTAAATTGCAATTTTAAATTTCCCGGGAGTTTCGTCTTCGAAACGTTGTGTAATGATGACGTGTACGCAAGACGTCACGGGGTTTCAGGAAGTATGAGCACTACGCACACACACACAGCTAAAAGTCGTCTGCTTTAACGGCTTAATTACACAGTATTTTGGACATCTGTGTTGCTGAATCTTTTGCAATTTGTTCAATTAATAATGGAGAAGTCAAAGTAGAAAGCTGGAGTTGGGAAGCTTTAGCCTTTAGCCACACAAACACACGGTGATTCCTTGTTTAAAATTCCCGGAGGTGAAACTTTATTATGGATCAGAGCGAGGTCAAGCAGACATGAATCCAGACCAAATGTCAACCAGCAGGTTTCGGTGAGAAAATTGTGGTTCGTGACTTCCCTCAGAGACACTGCGCGTCAAGACACCCGTGGACACACTTCTCCGACTATCAGGTACTATTAAACTCACTAAAACACTAGCAACACAATAGAAAGATAAGGGATTTCTCAGAATTATCCGAGTAAATGTGTTTAAAAACATCAGAATCCTTCCCAATGCAGTGGCGTTTTTTTTTTTTAACTCGTTTATTTTTTTTTTTCTAGTCCGTCGCTATCCATATCCTCAAACAAGAATCTTTCATCCTCGCTCAAATTAATGGGGAAATTGTCGTTTTCTTGGTCCGAATAGCACTTTTTTGTTGGAGGCTCCCATTACAATCAATGTAAACATGTGAGGAGCCATCAACATGTGACATCATCGTCTGCGACTTCCGGTAGAGGCAGGGGCTTTTCTCTTAGCACCGAAAGTTGCAAACTTTATCGTGGATGTTCTCTACTAAATCCTTTCAGCAAAAATATGGCAATATCGCGAAATGATCAAGTATGACATAGAAAGGACCTGCTATCCCCGTTTAAATAACAAAATCTCATTTTAGTAGGCTTTTAAATAGGTCAATAATCCATTATTTAAAAAAAAAAATGTTTTAACTGTTTTTTTCCTTTTAGCATTGGCAATAAGAGCAAAGGAAAGAAAGACAAAATAAAAAAAAAACGCCTGCATGGCAGCTTTGTGTCAACATTGCAACAATTCCCCGTTAGATTTCACTTCATTTTACTTTTTTTAGTGTTTTATTTTTTTAATTTTGCAATAGCATTTCCAGAATAAGTGGTGGGCCACTAAACAATTAGCTGCGGGCTGAAAATGGCCCCCGGGCCGCACTTTGGACACCCCTGACTTAATGTAACACTTAATTTAGCCCAAATATGTCGAATAAGCTTAAAAAATATACTTATTGGTGATGCGGCGAAGAACAAATTTTACTTTGTATTTACCCGTGAATGTTGTCTGTCTATTTGTGTTGGCCCTGCGATGAGGTGGCGACTTGTCCAGGGTGTACCCCGCCTTCCGCCCGATTGTAGCTGAGATAGGCACCAGCGCTCCCCGCGATCCCAAAAGGGAATAAGCGGTAGAAAATGGATGGATGGATGTCGAATAAGGTTAAAAAAAATATTTATTGGTGATGCGGAGAAAAACAAATTTTAATTTGTATTTACTCGTGAATGTTGTCTGTCTATTCTTATTGGCCCTGCGATGAGGTGGCGACTTGTCCAGGGTGTACCCCGCCTTCCGCCCGATTATAGCTGAGATAGGCGCCAGCGCTCCCCGCCACCCCAAAATGGAATAAGCGGTAGAAAATGGATGGATGGATGTCGAAATATGCTTAAAAAATATATTTATTGGTGATGCGGAGAAAAACGAATTTTACTTTGTATTTACTCGTGAATGTTGTCTGTCTATTTGTATTGGCCCTGCGATGAGGTGGCGACTTGTCCAGGGTGTACCCCGCCTTCCGCCCGATTGTAGCTGAGATAGGCGCCAGCGCTCCCCGCCACCCCAAAAGGGAATAAGCGGTAGAAATGGATGGATGGATGTCGAATAAGCTTAAAAAAAATATTTATTGGTGATGCGGAGAAAAACGAATTTTAATTTGTATTTACTCATGAATGTTGTCTGTCTATTTGTATTGGCCCTGCGATGAGGTGGCGACTTGTCCAGGGTGTACCCCGCCTTCCGCCCGATTATAGCTGAGATAGGCGCCAGCGCTCCCCGCGATCCCAAAAGGGAATAAGCGGTAGAAAAGGGAGGGATGGATGTCGAATAAGCTTAAAAAAAATATTTATTGGTGATGCGGAGAAAAACGAATTTTACTTTGTATTTACTCGTGAATTTTGTCAGTCTATTTGTATTGGCCCTGCGATGAGGTGGCGACTTGTCCAGGGTGTACCCCGCCTTCCGCCCGATTATAGCTGAGATAGGCGCCAGCGCTCCCCGCCACCCCAAAAGGGAATAAGCGGTAGAAAATGGATGGATGGATGTCGAGTAAGATTAAAAAAAATATTTACTGGTGATGCGGAGAAAAACTAATTTTACTTTGTATTTACTCGTGAATGTTGTCTGTCTATTTTTATTGGCCCTGCGATGAGGTGGCGACTTGTCCAGGGTGTACCCCGCCTTCCGCCCGATTATAGCTGAGATAGACGCCAGCGCTCCCCGCGACCCCAAAACGGAATAAGCGGTAGAAAATGGATGGATGGATGTCGAATAAGCTTAAAAAAAATATTTATTGGTGATGCGGAGAAAAACAAATTTTACTTTGTATTTACTCGTGAATGTTGTCTGTCTATTTGTGTTGGCCCTGCAATGAGGGGGCGACTTGTCCAGGGTGTACCCCGCCTTCCGCCCGATTGTAGCTGAGATGGATGGATTTACTCAATAAGGTCGCACAAAACGGCCGCGGCAACTCATGACTAATAGATGCTTCCCTCCCCACTTAATGGGGGGTGGCTGCATTTTAGGGAGGTGGCTTGCCAAAAGAGTCCCCTTCTGGTCCGAAAAAAAAAAAAAAAGGAAAAACCTTCCCCCCGAGCCCGCCAGTCTTGCCTGGAGCTCCGTGATGCGGAGAAGAGAGGCACTCCTGCTGATTGCATTAGCACGGTGCCTAATAAGAGCTGCACCTGAGCCCTCGTTTCCATCCCAAACACTCAACCCCTCCTTGACGCTCGGGACAAAGGAGAAGACTTCATCTCGGGGCCAAACACACATGACATGAAGATCAATTGTGCACACCCGTAATATATTTAGTGGCCCCAACAAGAGCACATCGCCGGTGCACTTAACTTAATGGGTCCTCGCTTTGTCGAAACATAGGATTGAATGGACATTCCGAGTGTATATACACTTTACAAACGCCATATGTCCTTCATGGGGAGGGGGCCCCGTAGCAACGACTTTGTCACGCCCTTCCAATGGGAAAGGGCGTGAGATTGTTTGTGTTTGAATGGGCGAAAATGAATTGAAAGTTTTCACGCCGAGTGTCCATTTCTGGTCCTAGTATGTATCATAGTAGACAGCTTCTCCAAGATGTTATCCAAATTTGCGATTTTGTTCACAGATCTGCCCATCCCATCAATTATCACATTATGGCAGATTTGGAGTACCTTGAACGGCTGCCTGCATCTTCCATCCATCCCTTTTCTACCACTTGTCCCCTTTTTGGGGTGGCGAGGGGTGCTGGAGCCTATCTCAGCTGCATTCGGGCGGAAGGCAGGGTACACCCCGGACAAGTCGCTACCTCATCGCAGGGCCAATACAGATAGACAGACAACATTCACACTCACGTTCTTCTTAGAATTATTTCTGCACTATTATGTATGTATTAGAACTATTATGTACTATTTATTTACTATATATGTATTACATATTATATACTAATTACTGCTATGTTGGAATATTTGTTTTATATTGATAAAATATTGATACTGTTGTTTATTTTTGTTGACTACTTTTGGATTGTTTTGTGTCATCTTTGTGTGTCCTCTCAATTGCTCTGTTGATTGCTATTCTGAATGATGGTTTTGGAATTGTCTTATTATGGTATTATTGTGTTTTATATTGTTGGATTGATTAATAAAAAAAAATAAAAAAACAAAAAATAAACTACTTATTACAGCTGGTAACTTTATTTGCAGGTCAAACCATAGTGATTTTTTTTTAAATCCAGCATACGGCACCATTATGGAACACCAACTATCAATACAGTCAATGAGTGTGCCACACACTCACTGAGGCTTATTTACCCATCACCAATAAACGGTATCTTCAAAATACAAAAAAAGCATATTAGAGCTGAGAATCTTTGGGCACCACACGATTCAATTTGATTTTTGTGGGTAACAAATCGATTCTCTATTCAAAACGATTCTGGATTCAAAATCAGTACTGTTTCAATAACATTGGATGCCAGTTCTATGAGGAACTACGTTCCTCCAAATAATAGATAAACAGCTCTGATCAATCTCTATATTACTTAAACGAAAACTGTTTTTGTTTGATAAAATTCCACTCAAACATTTAATAAAGTCAAACACAAATAAGGCAACAGGAGAAGTATCCAACTCTTCTATTTTCTTAAGTAAATTTGTACAGCAGATATGATCATCTACATAAGGGGTGTCCAAAGTGCGGCCCGGGGGTCATTTTTTAACGGCCCTACGGCACATTTTAAATATACAATTGAAAACAATTAAAAGCATAAAAAGTGATACAAAAAAGCAAACAGGTGAAATGTAACAAGAACATGTTGCAATGTTTTAATATCACAAAGCTGCCATGCAGGATGTTTCTATCTTTAAAAAATAATAATGAATCAAAATCAATGTCATTTTGAATTATTGACCTATTCGAGGCTTCAATTACGTAACATTAAATATTCCACTTTGAGATATTTTTTGGGGAAAATGTTGCATATATTGTGTTTGGCCATTTAAAAAACTGAGTTGTTGTTTTTTTTTAAGAAGTGTCAGAGTTATTTGGTGACGAACCCCAAGATGCAGAGATGGAGGCATGCATGAAGTGAGCAAACATGATTTAATAAAGATACTAAGACAAAAATAAAACCAAAAGGGTACAAACAAAAAGCACGCACATGGGCGGATAAAACAAACTAAGGGCTATGAACAAACTAATCGGAAGCAGGGAACAACAAACAGTAAGCTACAAAACATCTACCAAATATAGCTTACTGCTACGCTGCATTCACACGACCAGTAGGAATGACAAATAGAAAATGACATTGACACAACAATAATCCAGCAACTGACACAAGACAAAGGAGGTACAAATAGGAGCTGGCTGATTGGCAACAGGTGTGGCCAGATGCCAATCAGCCGCAGCTAAAGGGGAACACAGAACTCAGGGAACAAGACAGGAAGCTGACAAAATAAGAGCACTAAACAGGAACTAAGGACAGGAAATACTAAACACACTGAGGAGGAACACAGCACTCAGGGAACAAGACAGGAAGCTGACAAATTAAGAGCACTTGACAGGAACTAAAAGACAAGAAATACTAAACACAGGAAAACAGACAAATGCAGAGGAAAAAACTAAAACATAGACAAACTGTCAGGATCAAGCCTGACAAGAAGGGCCTAAAGCAAACAAACAAAAAACATAAACAACAATAAAACTTAAAATTGACGGATATATCTGAAGTTGATCTCTAGATTATTGTGCTTAAAGTAAACAGTAAAAAATTGTACAATTTATTTTTTAACACTTTAATGAGTAGGACACTTTGTATCCCCAATTATTGTAGTGTGATTTAATGTTAAGTGTCACTGCTCAAAAAATAATAATGAATCAAAATCCAAAATTAAGGCTCCAATTATTATATAATCTCAAATATTCCACCTAAAAAAATGTTATTGGGTGAAAATATGGCATATTTTGTGTTTTTTCCATTTTTTTTTCTAATGTTGATCCAGAAATTAAAAACTTGAATAATAATGAAAATAATAACACTGAATAATGACACATGTTTTATGGTTTTGTGTTTACCAAAACCCTTTGGGGTCCTCGGGATCATAACTGAGTGGAGGTCTAAATGTATATTTTTCATACGTATATTACATTGGTTTTTAAAATAAAAAAATATCAAAATGGCTCCCGCTTGCTTTGATTTTTCAGTGTGCGGCCCTCAGTGGGAAAAGTTTGGACACCCCTGATCTACATCAACTATATGATTTGCCTGAGTGGCTGTACAGGACACAGAACAATAAATACAGATATTAACTG
>NC_084625.1:14093322-14128322 GCF_033978795.1 Nerophis ophidion
AAATGCACGCATTTAGTTGTATTCAGTCTTTAAAAAAATATTATATGGCTCTCACGGAAATACTTTTTAAAATATTGGGCTTGTATGGCTCTCTTCACCAAAAAGGTTCCCGACCCCTGCTATATTGTGTTTTTTATGTTGATTTAATAAAAAATCATTATTTTTTTTTTATTTTATTTTTTTTTAAATAAAAATGAATACAAAATTATTCTGCGGCCCGGTACCAATCGGTTGGGGGCCACTGATTTAGGGCTATTTAAATAAACATTGATTGATTGATTAACCGATACCAAAATGTTGGTATCAGGACAACCCTAATACGGGCGGCATAGCTCGGTTGGTAGAGTGGCCGTGCCAGCATTTTGAGGGTTGCAGGTTCGATTCCCGCTTGTGCCATCCTAGTCACTGCCGTTGTGTCCTTGAGCAAGACACTTTACCCACCTGCTCCCAGTGCCACCCACACTGGTTTAAATGTAACTTAGATATTGGGTGTCACTATGTAAAGCGCTTTGAGTCACTTGAGAAAAGCGCTATATAAATACAATTCACTTCACTAATACACACACACATGTGTGTCCCCAATAGGACATGAACATGCCAGCAAAACAGGGAGAGTTTGTACACCAACCCTTCCAATGTGACCCATCTGAGACGAAAAATATAACAAAGTGGTTTATTTTGTGGTTTGATGACGTTTCTGTTACATTTCGCTACATTTGCATCCAGGCTCTAAGCCAGCAGCAACGTTTCATGACCTTCAATCAAATGTCCGTCAATCCTCGTCATGGACTCGTGCCGAATATGTTTTTTTTTTTGCACAGGCGCACACGTCCGTGCGGCCCCACTGCAGCGGCCGGCCGGCGAGCCCTGACTGACGCCTGACTACAAGCATCCGTTCCACCTCTGGCTTAGCCAGGCCGGTGCCAAGAGGATTAAAAAAAAAAAAAAAAAGTCCACTCGGGCCGCACCGTGCCATCTGGACAGGCTTGATCTGGGAGCAGCCTCTTCAGCCGGCACTGCTCAGCATATAAAAGCTGCAGCGTTACATTTAAATACAGCTTTCAGACATTTTTTTCTTGCTTTTTTGGATCCATTTTTTTTTTTCCCGCCACTTTCCTTTTATTGCTGCTTTATATGAGATGTGAGGACGTTTGTATTTATTTTGTTTATAATTGCGTCGGCTCACTGCTGTGCTAGAAAAATAAAACGGATAAATAGCATAACAGGGGAAGAGCGATAATAAAAAGGCAGTTGTTATTTCCCATCTGATAAAACCAGCAATGCAGTCGAAGGAGAATGGCACTCGGTAGAAGGCAGATAAAGTCAGCTTGCATCTTCTCTCTCTTCTTGTTTTGTTATTGTATCGCTTGTGATTTGGTAATTCCATGATTGCAAATAGTGCACACCGGTAAACTAATGTAAAAAAAAAAAAAACTGCCTTTAAATCAAACGTTGGTGAGTTAGAAGAGAATTGATTAAAACAGAATAAAACGTTACTGTCATTGTACGTAAAATAATACAATAAGTGGCGAAGGAGGGTGCGTTTTTTTGTCCATAAACCTGTAGGCCACACCGCTTGGAGTACTGAAACAGAATTAAGATTTTTTGAAGAAGTGGGGAGGAATTTTTCAGAGCGTCTTTCGCTGTACTGGTCTCGCTGGTGTCAGGCTTGCCACTGACAGTTTGTTTGTGTTTTAGTTTTTCCTCTGTGTGTGTTTACTGTTTCCTGTTTTTAGTTCCTGTCAGGGCTCTTATTTTGTCTGTTTCCTGTTTTCCCCTCAGCTGCGGCTGATTGTCACCTGGCCACACCTGGTGTCAATCAGCCGGCTCCTATTTTACCTGCTTTGTTCCTCCAGTCAGCGCTGGATTATTGATTTGTCGATGTCACTTCTTGTCGCTCTTTGCAGCGTAGTGGTTAAGTTATATTTTGTTAGATGTTTGTAGCTTACTGTTTTTTGTTCCCTGCTTCCAAGTTTGTTTTCATATTACATGTACGACTTCTGTTTCCTGCTCGATACCTGCTAGCTTCCACGCTAAGCCTTTTTGTTTGTTATCCGCCCACGTGCGCGCTTTTTGTTTGTACCCTTTGTTTGGTTTTGTTGTAGTATTTTAATTAAATCATGTTTACTTACAAAACACTCTTTGCAGCGTAGCGGTAAGCTATATTTCGTTAGATGTTTGTAGCTTACTGCTTTTTGTTCCCTGCTTCCAAGTTTGTTTTCATATTACATGTACGACTTCTGTTTCCTGCTCGATACCTGCTAGCTTCCACGCTAAGCCTTTTTGTTTGTTATCCACCCACGTGCGCGCTTTTTGTTTGTACCCTTTGTTTGGTTTTGTTCTAGTATTTTTATTAAATCATGTTTACTTACAAAACGCTCTTTGCAGCGTAGCGGTAAGTTATATTTCGTTAGATGTTTGTAGCTTACTGTTTTTTGTTCCCTGCTTCCAAGTTTGTTTTCATATTACATGTATGACTTCTGTTTCCTGCTCGATACCTGCTAGCTTCCACGCTAAGCCTTTTTGTTTGTTATCCACCCACATGCGCGCTTTTTGTTTGTACCCTTTGTTTGGTTTTGTTCTAGTATTTTAATTAAATCATGTTTACTTACAAAACGCTCTTTGCAGCGTAGCGGTAAGTTATATTTCGTTAGATGTTTGTAGCTTACTGTTTTTTTGTTCCCTGCTTCCAAGTTTGTTTTCATATTACATGTACAACTTCTGTTTCCTGCTCGATACCTGCTAGCTTCCACGCTAAGCCTTTTTGTTTGTTATCCACCCACGTGCGCGCTTTTTGTTTGTACCCTTTGTTTGGTTTTGTTCTAGTATTTTTATTAAATCATGTTTACTTACAAAACGCTCTTTGCAGCGTAGCGGTTAAGTTATATTTTGTTAGATGTTTGTAGCTTACTGTTTTTTGTTCCCTGCTTCCAAGTTTGTTTTCATATTACATGTACGACTTCTGTTTCCTGCTCGATACCTGCTAGCTTCAGCGCTAAGCCTTTTTGTTTGTTATCCGCCCAGGTGCGCGCTTTTTGTTTGTACCCTTTGTTTGGTTTTGTTCTAGTATTTTAATTAAATCATGTTTACTTACAAAACGCTCTTTGCAGCGTAGCGGTAAGCTATATTTCGTTAGATGTTTGTAGCTTACTGCTTTTTGTTCCCTGCTTCCAAGTTTGTTTTCATATTACATGTACGACTTCTGTTTCCTGCTCGATGCCTGCTAGCTTCCACGCTAAGCCTTTTTGTTTGTTATCCACCCATGTGCGCGCTTTTTCTTTGTAACTTTTGTTTGGTTTTGTTCTAGTATTTTAATTAAATCATGTTTACTTACAAAACACTCTTTGCAGCGTAGCGGTGAGCTATATTTCGTGAGATGTTTGTAGCTTACTGTTTTTTGTTCCCTGCTTCCAAGTTTGTTTTCATATTACATGTACAACTTCTGTTTCCTGCTCGATACCTGCTAGCTTCCACGCTAAGCCTTTTTTGTTTGTTATCCACCCACGTGCGCGCTTTTTCTGTGTACCCTTTGTTTGGTTTTGTTCTAGTATTTTAATTAAATCATGTTTACTTACAAAACGCTCTTTGCAGCGTAGCGGTGAGCTATATTTCGTTAGATGTTTGTAGCTTACTGTTTTTTGTTCCCTGCTTCCAAGTTTGTTTTCATATTACATGTACAACTTCTGTTTCCTGCTCGATACCTGCTAGCTTCCATGCTAAGCCTTTTTGTTTGTTATCCGCCCACGTGCGCGCTTTTTGTTTGTACCCTTTGTTTGGTTTTGTTCTAGTATTTTAATCAAATCATGTTTACTTACAAAATGCCTGCCTCCTTCTCTGCATCTTGGCTTCTCTGCATCTTGGGGTTCGACTCAAACTAACTCTGACAGCTAGAGTGTTTACTGCCCGACCTAGCCAAGGCCACTGTAGAATCAATCAATCAAAGTTTACTCATATAGCCCTTAATCACAAATGTCTCAAAGGGCTGTTGAAGCCACAGCGACATCTGAGATCCCATGTCAGGGCAAAAAAAAAAAGCTCTACCCAATGGGAACTAGGGTTGTCTTGTATACCGGTATTAGTATATTACCGCGATACCAATGAATAATGTTCAGTACTACACCGCCTTTTTAAATGTATATTATTTTTATAAAAACAGGAAATACGTCCATGAGGAATTTGAATATGACCAATGTATGATCCTGGAACGACTTGGTATCGGATTGATACCCAAATTTGTGGTATCATCCAAAACTAATATAAAATATCCAGACAACAGAAGAATAAATGATTATTACATTTTAACAGAAGTGTAGATAGAACATGTTATCAGTAAATGAACAAGTGGATTCATTTTCTACCGCTTGTCCTTAATAATTTTGACAAAATAATAGAATGATAATATGACACAATATGTTACCGCATATGTCAGCAGACTAAATTAGGAACCTTTCTTTGCTTATTTACTACTAAAAGACAAGTTGTCTTGTATGTTTACTATTTTATTTAAGGAACATACAAGACAACTTGTCTTTTAATGTACCTTAATATTTTTTTGTCAAAATAAAGCCAATTATGCAAATTTTTGTGGCCCCCTTTATTTAGAAAAGGATAATAAAGTGCGGAAAAGTATCGAAATAATTTTAGTATTGGTACTGGTACCAATATATTGGTATCGGGACAACATTAATGGGAACAACGACAAATCTTGGAAGGGACCGCAGATGGATACGTTTAATGATGTGAGTCCAGTCCAAATAGCTGTTTTTGGTTATGGAGCAACACATTTCAATGGTTTGCCAGCTCTAATTGTCCGTTCTGGCTCACAAATGGATCTTGATTTCGCATTGCAAAGCGGACAACTTCTCCGAGGTGTTATCCAAGTTGCGATTAAACTCCAAAGTCAGAGTGCTCACAGCCCTGCCCAACCCATCCATCTTGACGGGAATCCTTTAGAGTCCTTGCCATCGTCTTCTGAATTTGTCGATCGTCCAGAGCAACGCTCAATCCAATCAGCAGATGACCCCTTATCACAGCTCCAAATATATTGATATCTTCGATGTCTTCCAAGGAAAGATCCGCCAGGCACACAAGTCACCACTTCCCCCAAGAGTCCCGTGAGTATCCAGCAGCAAACGCCCCGTCAGGACAGTCGGGTACCCCTAAACCTAGGCTTACCCTCAGATTTCAGTTGAGTTTAGAGGCCGTTTTATCAATTCCATGTTTTAAATTTCGGTAAAGAGAGGCTCTTAGAAAGTTAAGACAAGACAAGGACAATCAAACAAAGGAGGAGAGGTAGGGGAGAGATAGAGAGGGGGGAGGGGGTGTGTATGCTTTTGTTGAGAGCCAAGAACCAAGCAAGAAGTTACAGTCTGTGCTCTTCCACTACAATCCTCAAAGTGGCTATAATGAGCACTGCCTACTCGCAAACAGCCATGAAGGAAGAACTTACGTCTGACAGATTCTGAAAACACTTAAAAATATATATTTTCAAGGGAATTTGCTGAGTGAGCAAAGTTATGGCAAAGCCCACATAAGGGCAAGGAAAACTCACACCCAGTGGGACGTCGGTGACAATGATGACTATGAGAAACCTTTGGGAGGACCGCATATGTGGGCAACCCCCCCACCCCCCTAGGGGTCCCGAAAGCAATGGATGTCAAGCGGGTCTAACATAATACTGTGAAAGTTCAATCCATAGTGGATCCAACACAACCGTGAGAGTCCAGTCCAAAAAGTGGATCCAACACAGCAGAGAGAGTCCCGTCCACAGCGGAGCCAGCAGGAAACCACCCCAAGCGGAGGCGGTTCAGCAGCGCAGGGATGTCCCAGCCGATACACAGACGAGCGGTCCATCCTGGGTCCTGACTCTGGACAACCAGTATTTCATCCATGGCCACAAGGGAGAGTGGGACAGAGGAAAAAAAGAAAAGAAACGGCAGATCAACTGGTCTAAAAAGGGAGTCTATTTAAAGGCTAGAGCAGTGGTTCTCAACCTTTTTTCAGTGATGTCCCCTCTGTGAACATTTTTTTAATTCAAGTACCCCCTAATCAGAGCAAAGAATTTTTGATTTGAAAAAAAGAGAGAAAAAAGTAAAATACAGCCCTAAGTCATCAGTTTCTGATTTATTAAATTGTATAACAGTGCAAAATATTGCTCTTTTGAAGTGGTCTTTCTTGAACTATTTGGGAAAAAATATATAGAAATAACTAAAAACCGGTTGAAAAATAAACAAGTGATTCAATTATAAATAAAGATTTCTAACCTTGAAGCAATCAACTTAAAGTTCCCTCCTTGGGGATTGTAATAGAGATCCATCTGGATTCATGAACTTAATTCTAGGCATTTCTTCACAAAAAAAGAAATCTTTAACATCAGTATTTATGAAAACATCTAGCTGTCAACACTGAATATTGCATTATTGCAGTTCTTTTCACAGTTTATGAACTTACTGTCAGGCTTTTACCTGACAGTAGGTTTTGTGTTTTAGTTTTTTTCCTCTGCATTTGTCTTGGTTTCCTCAGTATGTGTAGTATTTCCTGTCAGCGCTCTTATTTCGTCTGTTTCCTGTTTGTTTTTTTTCCCCTGTGCGCTGTTTCTCCTCAGCTGTGGCTGATTGGCACCTGGCCACACCTGGTGTCAATCAGCCCGCTCCTATTTCTACCTGCTTTTGTCCACCAGTAAGTGCTGGATTATTGGATGTCGATGTCGCTCTTGTCGTTGCTACCTGTCGTGTCGTATCTTGTCTTGTCTATGCAGCGTTGCGGAAAGCTATGTTTGATTGCGGTTTTTTAGCTTACTGCCTTTTGTTCCCTGCTTCCAAGTTTGTTTTTATATTACATGTAGGATATCTGTTTCCTGCTCGATCCTTGCTAGCTTCCGTGCTAAGTTCCGTTTTGTTTTCTAGCTCCCTTAGTTTTTTATCCGCCTCGTCCGCGCTTTGTGTTAGTACCCTTTTGTTTGTTCTTGTTCTATTATTTAAATTAAATCATGTTTTCCCATTCAATGCCTGCCTCCTTCTTTGCATCTTGGGGTTTGTCAACAAAAAACTCTGACATTTACATTCATATTTTGTTGAAGTATTATTCAATACATATATTTATAAATTATTTTTGCATTTTTTTAGAATATTTTTTAAAAATCTCACGTACCCCTTGGCATACCTTCAAGTACCCCCAGGGGTACGCGTACCCCCATTTGAGAACCACTGGGCTAGAGTATACAAATGAGTTTTAAGGTGAGACTTAAATGCTTCTACTGAGGTAGCATCTGGAACTGTTACCGAGAGGGCATTCCCGAGTACTGGAGCCCGAACGGAAAACGTTTTATAGCCCGCAGACTTTTTTTGGGCTCTGGGAATTACTAATAAGCCGGAGTTCTCCGAATGCAGATTTCTATACTAACACCTTGTTTGGAGGAAAGTGGAAAAAAACAACATCCAATTTTCAAATGTGATTAGATTGCGGCGAAAGCAATTTTCCATAAGTGCTTTTAGGCCGTAAATTGACAAAAAAAAAAAAAAAAAAAAAGCGCCTTCGTCCATCTTTGTGACGGCCCTGAATAAAATCGAGAGAATGCTAACGTCTGGCTAACCTTTTCCCGCTGAGTGATGTGTGCTAGCGCGTTATGTCAAGGTCTCTTTTTAAAAGGTTAAAGCTGCCCTTGCGCTCGCTCCCGAGGATACCAAACGACGAGGCGGCCGGGCGCTAAATCATGCGAAACATGAAAATAGGAGAAGTGAGGTCGCGCACACTGACGGCGACGCTACAGGTTGTAGACTTCAGAGAAACGTGGAAAGTTTTGATCTTCCCTGATGCAACTTTCCTCCCGCTTATCCTCCCCGGTCGGGGAGAACGGCATCAAACAGGGGGACTGATCTCGCCACCAGACCCGTCTAGTCACCTCTTTTGAAAACCGTGCAATCAAGACACGGGTGGGAATCGCAACGATTCAACGTGACATTTTGTACTGAAACCAAACGTTTTATGGACGCCCAAGTGAAATACGAATGATTTAAAAACAAACGCAATCAGAATCACGTGATGCAAGACGTTAACCGGACACTTCATTAGGTACAGAAAAAATAGTTCTGGTATGAGAAAATGTAATGTAAGATAAGGAAACCATATTAAAGTACTACTGAAATGACATTTTCTTATTTAAACGGGGATAGCAGGTCGATTCTATGTGTCATACTTGATCATTTCGCCATATTGCCATATTTTTGCTGAAAGGATTTAGTAGAGAACATCGACGATAAAGTTCGCAACTTTTGGTCGCTAATAAAAAACGCCTTGCCTGTACCGGAAGTAGCAGACGATGTGCGCGTGACGTCACGGGTTGTAAGGCTCCTCACATCCTCACAATGTTTACAATCATGGACACCAGCAGCTAGAGCGATTCGGACCGAGAAAGCGACAATTTCCCCATTAATTTGAGCGAGGATGAAAGATTCGTGGATGAGGAAAGCTAGAGTGAAGCACAAAAAACAAAGTTAAAAAAAAAGCGATTTAGATGTTATTAGACACATTTACTAGGATAATTCTGGAAAATCCCTTATCTGCTTATTGTGTTGCTAGTGTTTTAGTGAGATTATATGGTACCTGAAAGTCGGAGGGGTGTGGTGACCGCCAGTGTCTCTGAGGGAAGCCACGCAATTGCAGGAGGACGCAAGCTCCACTCATAACTAAGGTAAGAGCCGACTTATTACCACAATTTTCTCACCATGTTCCCTTGACCTCTCTGTTCCATAGTAAAGCTTCACCTTCGGGAATTTCAAACAAGGAAACACCGGCTGTGTTTGTGTGGCTGAAGGCTAAAAGCTTCCCACCTCCATCTTTCTACTTGGACTTCTCCATTATTAATTGAACAAATTGCAAAACGATTCAGCAACACAGATGTCCAGAATACTGTGTAATTGCGCGATTAAAGCAGACTACTTATAGCTTGGATCGGGCTGGAAAAAAATGTCCGCTACAACTGCAACGTTTTCAACACGACACTTTGCGGGAAATTAAAAAATTGCAATTTAGTAAACTAAAGAGGCCGCATTGGCATGTGTTGCAATGTTTATATTTCATCATTGATATATAAACTATCAGACTGCGTGGTCGGTAGTAGTGGGTTTTAGTAGGCCTTTAAGGCAGCTAATATAAGTAGTATATCTATATATATTTTTTAATAATTAAAATGCATGTTTAAATTATTTAAAACAAGCAAAGTAAGTTTATTTATAGAAAACAATTTGTATGGAAGGCAATTCAAAATGCATACATTTAAAGGCATGAAAAATCATAAATAATAAAATCATCTCCAAAAAATAATCATGAATTAATTAAATTAAAGCAAATATCAAATGTATGTAGCTGTCATTTGCATATTACAGAAACATCATCAATAAATACCGTATTTTTCAAATTATAAATCACAGTTTTTTTTCATAGTTTGGCCGGGGGTGTGACTTATACTCTGGAGCGGCTTATGTGTGAAATTATTAACACATTACTGTGAAATATTAACTAATATTATTTATCTCATTCGCGGAAGAGACGACGAAAATGTCAGCAATCGTCACACACACGGGCGGCATAGCTCGGTTGGTAGCTCGGTTGGTAGAGCGGCCGTGCCAGCAACTTGAGGGTTGCAGGTTCGATTCCCGCTTCCGTCATCCTAGTCACTGCCGTTGTGTCCTTGGGCAAGACACTTTACCCACCTGCTCCAAGTGCCACCCACACCGGTTTAAATGTAACTTAGATATTGGGTTTCGCTATGTAAAGCGCTTTGAGTCACTAGAGAAAAGCGCTATATAAATATAATTCACTTCACTTCACACGTCAACCAATAAGAAATCGGCAGGGGAGGGTCATGGCAGAAATGCCTCATATAAGGTACACTTATTCAGCCTGTTGTTTACTATTCTTTATTTATTTTTGATTTAAATGTCTATTCTTGGTGTTGGGTTTTATCAAATAAATTTCCCCAAAAAATGCGACTTATATGTTTTTTCCTTCTTTATTATGCATTTTCGGCCGGTGCGACTTATAATCCGAAAAATACGGTAATAGTGTGAAACTTAAATGAGGATAAAAAAACATCAACAATTAAATAGCGATGTCAATAACAGATTTATATTGAATAATCGTGAATGCATTATTTACATGTATTGCAATACATTTCAGGGACGGTGTGGCGCAGTGGAAGAGTGGCCGTGCGCAACCCAAGGGTCCTTGGTTCAATTCCCACCTAGTACCAACCTTGTTATGTCCGTTGTGTCCTGAGCAAGACACTTCACCCTTGCTCCTGATGGGTGCTGGTTAGCGCCTTGCATGGCAGCTCCCTCCATCAGTGTGTAAATGGGTAAATGTGGAAGTAGTGTCAAAGCGCTTTGAGAACCTTGAAGGTAGAAAAGTGCTATACAAGTACAACCCATTTATCATGTACATGTTTTTAAACACATATATACAGTCCATATTTTTAAATAATTATTGAAATATAAAAATAAAAATAAAATACCTATTTTTGATGGTGCAGGTGTAATAATCCTCCTGATAGAGGTATTTTGAATACAAAACAAAGGAAATTGTTGTAAATAAAATGAAAACATTAAAAATAGTTAATATTCCTTAATTAATTTCTAATGTAAATAATGCAAATATATATATATATATTTTTTTTTTAATTATTTTGAACAATTGCGAATATAAATGCATCGTTTGTAAGTTTCCCCATGAAATGATAATAACGAGGTTGTTTATGATCGTGCTTGTAAAAATTAAAGGCCTTGTCACGGCAAATTTTTCCCCCCCACAAAAACCTTCCCCCCGGAAGACATTTGGCGTTACAGCCCCTCTATAACCTGAAGGACCCCAATGAGGGCGTGATAATACCAAATTATATGACTCTTAAGGGTTACAGCTGCAAAATTAGCGAAGCAAAAATAGCTTTAAAGGTTAGCATGCTGGAATGCTAATATTTTTTCCTCACCGTTATTTTTCACCAATGACAATCAGTGGGTTATCATGCTTTTAAAACAGGCAGCTTTGTGGGCTGCTTTAAAATCCTTCCACCTTCATTGGGGTCCTTCAGGTATTAGAGGGGCTGTCACGCCAAATGTTTTCCGGGGGAAAGTTGTTGTAGGGGGGAAGAAATTTGGCGTGACAGCCTACTGAAACAAATTAGCCCGGCACCAAACACGGCTAAAAGTCGTCTCTTTTCATCGCATAATTACACAGTATTCTGGACTTCTGTGTTGCTGAATCTTTTGCAATTTGTTCAATTAATAATGGAGACGTCAAAGAAGAATGCTGTTGGTGGATTGCAGCTGCCTTTAGCACCGAAACACAGCCGGTGTTTCTTTGTTTTTTGTGAAGCTTTAGCACAGAGCGGTCAAGCGAACACGTTTCTCTACGTCAACCAGCAATTTTTTGGATGGGAAAATTGGGATATTAAGTCGGCTCTTACCGGAGACTTCAGTGGATTATGGGACCTCCTCCTGTAGCTGTCAAAAAGGCAGCTGTGTTCTTGGATCCTCGGCTTCTCTCAGAGACACTGGCGTTCACCGCAGCCATCCGACTTTCAGGTATGACTTTAGAATCTCACTAAAATACTATTAACACAATAAGCAGAGAAGGGATTGTCCAGAAATATACTAGTAAATGTGTCTAATTAGCCGTCACTTTTTTTTTTTTGTGCTTCACTCTAGCTTTCCTCATCTATGAATCTTTCATCCTCGCTCATAATTAATGGGGAAATAGTCGCTTTCTCGGTCCGAATAGCTCTTGCTGTTGGAGGCTATGATTATAAACAACGTGAGGATGTGAGGAGCCCTACAACCCGTGACGTCACGCGCACATCGTCTGCTACTTAATAAAGTAAAGGCAAGGCTTTTTTTTTTATTAGCGACCAAAACTTGCGAACCAAACACCAAACACGGCTAAAAGTCGTCTCTTTTCATCGCATAATTACACAGTATTCTGGACATCTGTGTTACTGAATCTTTTGCAATTTGTTCAATTAATAATGGAGACATCAAATAAGAATGCTGTTGGTGGATTGCAGCTGCCTTTAGCGCCGAAACACAGCCGGTGTTTCTTTGTTTTTTGTGAAGCTTTAGCACAGAGCGGTCAAGCGAACACGTTTCTCTACGTCAACCAGCAATTTTTTGGATGGGAAAATTGGGATATTAAGTCGGCTCTTACCGGAGACTTCAGTGGATTATGGGACCTCCTCCTGTAGCTGTCAAAAAGGCAGCTGTGTTCTTGGATCCTCGGCTTCTCTCAGAGACACTGGCGTTCACCGCAGCCATCCGACTTTCAGGTATGACTTTAGAATCTTACTAAAATACTATTAACACAATAAGCAGAGAAGGGATTGTCCAGAAATATACTAGTAAATGTGTCTAATTAGCCGTCACTTTTTTTTTTTTGTGCTTCACTCTAGCTTTCCTCATCTATGAATCTTTCATCCTCGCTCATAATTAATGGGGAAATTGTCGCTTTCTCGGTCCGAATAGCTCTTGCTGTTGGAGGCTATGATTATAAACAACGTGAGGATGTGAGGAGCCCTACAACCCGTGACGTCACGCGCACATCGTCTGCTACTTAATAAAGTAAAGGCAAGGCTTTTTTTTTTATTAGCGACCAAAACTTGCGAACCAAACACCAAACACGGCTAAAAGTCGTCTCTTTTCATTGCATAATTACACAGTATTCTGGACATCTGTGTTGCTGAATCTTTTGCAATTTGTTCAATTAATAATGGAGACATCAAATAAGAATGCTGTTGGTGGATTGCAGCTGCCTTTAGCGCCGAAACAGAGCCGGTGTTTCTTTGTTTGTTGTGAAGCTTTAGCACAGAGCAGTCAAGCGAACATGTTTCTCTACGTCAACCAGTGATTTTTTGGATGGGAAAATTGTGATATTAAGTCGGCTCTTACCGGAAACTTCAGTGGATTATGGGACCTCCTGTAGCCGTCAAAAAGGCAACTGGCAATCTTGGCTCCTCGGCTTCTCTCAGAGACACTGGCGTTCACCGCAGCTATCCGACTTTCAGGTATGACTTTAGAATCTGACTAAAATACTATTAACACAATAAGCAGATAAGGGATTGTCCAGAATTATCCTAGTAAATGTGTCTAATTACATCTGAAACTCTCCTACTGCCGCCGCCCAGAGCCGTCACTTTTTCTTTTTTTTTTTTTTTTGTGCTTCACTCTAGCTTTCCTCATCTACGAATCTTTCATCCTCGCTCAAATTAATGGGGAAATTGTCGCTTTCTCGGTCCGAATAGCTTTTGCTGTTGGAGGCTATGATTATAAACAATGTTAGGATGTGAGGAGCGCCACAACCCGTGACGTCACGCGCACATCGTCTGCTACTTAATAATGTAAAGGCAAGGCTTTTTTTTATTAGCGACCATAAGTTGCGAACTTTATGGTTAATGTTCTCTACTAAATCCTTTCAGCAAAAATATGGCAATATCGCAAAATGATCACGTATGACACATAAAATGGACCTGCTATCCCCGTTTAAATAAGAAAATCTCATTTCAGTAGGGCTTTAAGTTAAAAGTCGGGTCAAAACATTAGAAACAGCTCCCAGTATGATGCAACACCATGAAAAATACTCCCATAAATTGTCGTGCCAAAATTACTCAATGTACACAATATTTTGTGCGCGGGGGCCATTAATTGTGAAGTAGGGTGAATTATATTTATATAGCGCTTTTCTCTAGTGACTCAAAGCGCTTTACATAGTGAAACCCAATATCTCAGTATAGCTCAGTTGGTAGAGTGGCCGTGCCAGCAACTTGAGGGTTGCAGGTTCGATTCCCGCTTCCGCCATCCTAGTTACTGCCGTTGTGTCCTTGGGCAAGACACTTTACCCACCTGCTCCCAGTGCCACCCACACTGGTTTAAATGTAACTTAGATATTGGGTTTCACTAGGGACGGCGTGGCGCAGTGGGAGAGTGGCCGTGCGCAACCCGAGCGTCCCTGGTTCAAATCCCACCTAGTACCAACCTCGTCACGTCCGTTGTGTCCTGAGCAAGATACTTCACCCTTGCTCCTGATGGGTGCTGGTTAGCGCCTTGCATGGCAGCTCCCTCCATCAGTGTGTGAATGTGTGTGTGAATGGGTAAATGTGGAAGTAGTGTCAAAGCGCTTTGAGTACCTTGAAGGTAGAAAAGCGCTATACAAGTACAACCCATTTCACTATGTAAAGCGCTTTGAGTCACTAGAGAAAAGCGCTATATAAATATAATTCACTTAACATCTAAGTTACATTTAAACCAGTGTGGGTGGCACTGGGAGCAGGTGGGGAATCGAACCTGCAACCCTCAAGTTGCTGGCACGGCCACTCTACCAACCGAGCTACAAATTGGTCCCCGGGGAGGTACCTGGCACATTTTGGCGCAGATCCAGGTAAAGGTGTTGTGCTCATTTTTCTTCTTCGTACCTAATGAAGTGTCCCGTGCCTGTTCATTATGGGCAAATAAACTCAACTGGGGGTGTGTGTGTGTGTGTGTGAGAGAGAGGGGGGGGGGGAGCTTTCTAGTTGCCTCTTATCTTCCCTCCCTCCCTCGCCCTCTTGCAGGAAGATGGTGTGTGTGTGTGTGTGTGTGTGTGTGCGTGTCTCTCTCTCACACACACACACATGCAAGCATTTCTCTCCCGCTTGCTTTCGCGCTCAGTCGGCAGTCTGCAGAGCGCACATGCAGCACGCCACTTTCTGCCCTCCTCACACACACACACACACATGCATACACACTGAGTGACAGTCCTGGTCCACTGAGGTCCAAGTGTTCCCAGCGGGGGGGGCGCGTGGAAGCATGAGAGGACGACAGGACGCGGGTGGGAATTAAACGGAGTGGAGACCCCCGATAGAGGAAGACCAGGTTTGGACGCTTTGGATTAAAACGGGCTTCCGAGCTGAGGGTGAGTACAGTGCATGTCTTGTCTCCCCGTGCACCTTCAAGACCGCAATCGGGGCCACCACAGTTGGTTAATTGAGATTTAGTGCATCACCGGGCTTGATTGGCTTGACCCATTTGGGGCTTGACGCGAGCGCTCCTGGCACTTTGACGCCCGGGCGGTAAGCGTGGACGTCCGTCGCGGAAGTTGCGGACTCTCAGTGTCAGGCTGGGGATTAAAAAGCCCTTCGCCTGCCCACTCTGCACCTCGGCGATATTGCCATCGGTTCTGAGCATCCCCGCCGCGTGGACACCGGGATTAGAGGCAACAATCCGAGCGGCTTGGCGGAATCTGATTTGCAGAGAAACAAGGGATCACACATGCAACCATGCTACACACACACACACACACACACACACACACACACACACACACACCACTAACTCCTCTATCTGCAGCAGGCTGAGTCTTATTTAGATGAGACACCAGGTCAGAATTACCAGAACTCGGAGACACATCGACTTACAATAATTGTTCCATCACGGTGTGCACTTTGCATCGCCTTACATCCGCTCAATTGCGTCTAATGCACACACACACACACACACACACACACACACACACATGCACACACACACACTCTTAGTGTGTTGTTGTTGTTGTTGCACCAGAAGCATCACTCCCAGCCGGTCAAGGAAATCTTCTCGGCGTATCGGATGCGAGTCACTTTAAAGTCCGAAGTGCGGTCTTATCTGCAAAACACCTGCTTGGCAATAAGCAATTTGACCCCGCCAGGAGTTGCACACACACACACACACACACACACACACACACACACACACACACACACACACACACACACACACACACACACACACACACACACACACACACACACACACTGGGGCCACTGTGCACACAGCAGCAGCATCTCGGCGTTTTACTCCTACATCGCTTATTATCATTCAACTTATTGTCCGAATGATGTCATATTTTGTTTAGCTTTCGGCTGATATCACTTTTTCCTATGCTTCTTATTTTTTGAACTAAATCACTTTTTGCCACACGTCTAATTTTCCGAATGATATCATATTATATGTGTCTTGTTATCTGTATTATTTCACTATACTCTACTTCTTATTCTCCTAATGACATTACTTTCAGTTTCCGAATGATATCACTTTTCTTCATGTCTTATTCTTCGAATGATATCACTTTTTGTTATGAGTCTCATTCTTTGAATGATATCACTTTTTGTTATGCGTCTTATAGTCCTAATGATATCGTCTTTGCTTCATGTGTTATTCTTCGAATGATATCACTTTTTGTTATGCGTCTTATAGTCCTAATGATATCGTCTTTGCTTCATGTGTTATTGTCCGAATGATGTCACGTTTTGCTATACTTATTCCATGAACTAAATCACTTTTTGCCACACGTCCAATTCTCCGAATGATATCATATTTTGCTAAATGTCTTATTACCTGTATTATTTCACTATACTCTACTTCTTATTCTCCTAATTATGTCACTTTCAGTTATGCGTCTTAATATTCAATTAATACTTTTGTTCTGTCTTATTCCCCGAATGATGACTTTTTCTTATATGTCTTATCGTCGGAATGATATCACTTTTGCTTCATGTCTTATTCGTCGAAAGATATCACTTCTTGTTATGCGTCTCATTCTTTGAATGATATCACTTTTTGTTAATCGTCTTATAGTCCCAATGATATCGTCTTTGCTTCCAGTCTTATTCTCCGAATGATATCACGTTTTGCTATACTTCTTAGTCTTTGAACTAAATCGTTTTTTGCCAAAAGTCCAATTCTCCGAATGATATCATATTTTGCTATATGTCTTATTATCTGTATTATTTCACTATACTCTACTTCTTATTCTCCTAATGACGTCACTTTCAGTTATGCGTCTTAATATTCAATTCATACTTTTGTAATGTCTTACTCTCCAAATGATGACTTTTTGTTATACGTCTTATTTTCCGAATTATATCACTATAGCTTCATGTCTTATTCTTCGAATGATATCACTTCTTGTTATGCGTGTCATTCTTTGAATTATATCACTTTTTGTTATGCGTCTTATAGTCCCAATGATATCTTCTTTGCTTCATGTCTTATTCTTCGAATGATATCACTTCTTGTTATGCGTGTCATTCTTTGAATGATATCACTTTTTGTTATGCGTCTTCTTGTCCCAATATCTTCTTTGCTTCATGTCTTATTCTCCGAATGATATCACTTCTTGTTATGCGTGTCATTCTTTGAATGATATCACTTTTTGTTATGCGTCTTCTTGTCCCAATGATATCTTCTTTGCTTCATGTCTTATTCTCCGAATGATATCACTTCTTGTTATGCGTGTCATTCTTTGAATGATATCACTTTTTGTTATGCGTCTTCTTGTCCCAATGATATCTTCTTTGCTTCATGTCTTATTCTCCGAATGATATCACTTCGTGCTATACTTCTCATTCTTTGAACTAAATCACTTTTTGCCACACGTTCAATTCTCCGAATGATATCATATTTTGCAAAATGTCTAATTATCTGTAATATTTCACTATATTCTACTTCTTATTCTCCTAATGACACCACTTTCAGTTTCCGGATTATGACTATTTGTTATACGTCTTATTTTCCGCATACCACCTTTGCTTCATGTCTTATTCTGCAAATGATATCACTTTTTGTTATGTGTCTTCTTGTCCGAATGATATCTCTTTTGCTTCATGTCTCATACTCCGAATGATATCACCTTTGCTTCATGTCTTATTCTTTGAATGATATCAATTCGTGTTATGCGTCTCATTCTTTGAATGATATCACTTTTTGTTATGCGTCTTATTGTCCCGATGATATCGTCTTTGCTTCATGTGTTGTTCTCTGAATGATGACTTTTTGTGATACGTCTTATTGTCCGAATGATATCTCTTTTGATTCATGTCTCATACTCCGAATGATGTCGCGTTTGCTATACTTATTCCATGAACTAATCACTTTTTGCCACACTTCCAATCCTCCGAATGATATCATATAATGCTATGTGTTTTATTATCTGTATTATTTCACTATATGTACTTCTTATTCTCATAATGATGTCACTTTCAGTTATGCGTCTTAATATTCATTTGATATTTTTGTTCTGTCTTATTCCCCGAATGATGACTTGTTGTTATATGTCTTATCGTCCGAATGATATCACTTTTGCTTCATGTCCTATTCGTCGAATGATATCACTTCTTGTTATGCATCTCATTCTTTGAATGATATCACTTTTTGTTAATCGTCTTATAGTCCCAATGATATCGTCTTTGCTTCATGTCTTATTCTTTGAATGATATCACTTTTTGTAATGTATCTTCTTGTCCCAATGATATCATCTTTGCTTCATGTCTTATTCTTCGAATGATATCACTTTTTGTTAAGCGTCTTCTTGTCCCAATGATATCTTTTTTGCTTCATGTCTTATTCTCCGAATGATATTACGTTTTACGATACTTCTTAGTCTTTGAACTAAATCACTTTTTGCCACACGTCCAATTCTCCGAATGATATCATATTTTGCTATATGTCGTATTATCTGTATTATTTCACTATACTCTACTTCTTATTCTCCTAATGACATCACTTTCAGTTATGCGTCGTAATAGTCAATTAATACTTTTGTTATGTCTTATTCTCTGAATGACGACTTTTTGTTATATGTCCTATTGTCCGAATGATATCACTTTTGCTTCATGTCTTATTCGTCGAATGACTTTTTGTTATGAGTCTCATTCTTTGAATGATATCACTTTTTATTATGCGTCTTACAGTCCCAATGATATCGTCTTTGCTTCATGTCTTATTCTCCGAATGATATCACTTCGTGCTATACTTCTTAGTCTTTGAACTAAATCACTTTTTGCCACACGTCCAATTCTCCGAATGATATCATATTTTGCTATATGTCGTATTATCTGTATTATTTCACTATACTCTACTTCTTACTCTCCTAATGACACCACTTTCAGTTATGCGTCTTAATAGTCAATTCATACCTTTTGTTATGTCTTATTCTCCGAATGATGACTTTTTGTGATACGTCTTATTGTCCAAATGATATCACTTTTGCTTCATGTCTTATTTTTCGAATGATGTCACTTTTTGTTATGCGTCTCGTTCTTCAAATGATATCACTTTTTGTTATGCGTCTTCTTGTCCCAATGCTATCTCTTTTGATTCCAGTCTTATTCTCCGAATGATAGCACGTTTTGCTTTACTTCTTAGTCTTTGAACTAAATCGTTTTTTGCCACAAGTCCAATTCTCCGAATGATATCATATTTTGCTATATGTCTTATTATCTGTATTATTTCACTATACTTTACCTCTTATTCTCCTAATGACGTCACTTTCAGTTATGCGTCTTAATATTCAATTCATACTTTTGTTATGTCTTATTCTCCGAATGATGACTTTTTGTGATACGTCCCATTGTCCGAGTGATATCACTTTTGCTTCATGTCTTATTCTTCGAATGATATCATTTCTTGTTATGCGTGACATTCTTTGAATTATATCACTTTTTGTTATGCGTCTTATAGTCCCAATGATATCGTCTTTGCTTCATGTGTTATTCTCCGAATGATATCACGTTTTGCTATACTTATTCCATGAACTAAATCACTTTTTGCCACACTTCCAGTTCTCCGAATGATATCATATTTTGCTATGTCGTATTATCTGTATTATTTCACTATACTCTACTTCTTACTCTCCTAATGATGTCACTATCAGTTATGCGTCTTAATATTCAATTCATACTTTTGTTATGTCTTATTCTCCGAATTATGACTTTTTGTTATGCGTCTTATTGTCCGAATGATATCACTTTTGCTTCATGTCTTATTCTTTGAATGATACCAATTTTTCTTATGCGTCTTATTGTCTCAATGATATCTTCTTTGCTACATGTCTTATTCTCCGAGTGATATCACTTTTTGTTATGCGTCTACTTGTCCCAATATCTCTTTTGCTTCATGTCTTATTCTCCGAATAATATCACTTTTTGTTATGCGTCTACTTGTCCCAATATCTCTTTTGCTTCATGTCTTATTCTCCGAATGATATCACTTTTTGTTATGCGTCTACTTGTCCCAATATCTCTTTTGCTTCATGTCTTATTCTCCGAATGATATCACTTTTTGTTATGCGTCTACTTGTCCCAATATCTCTTTTGCTTCAAGTCTTATTATCCGAATAATATCACTTTTTACTACACTTCCTATTCTTGGAACTAAATCGCTTTTTGCCAATTCTCCGAATGATGTGTGTCTTATTATGTGTATGATGTCACTTGTTGTTATACGGTACTTCCTATTTTCCAAATGATATCACTTCCAGTTATGCATCTTAGTATTCAATTCATACTTTCTGATATGTCTTATTCTACGAATGATATCACTTTCAGTTACTTGTCTTATTCTCAGAATTATGACTTTTTGTTATGTGTCTTATTGTCCAAATGATATCACTTTTTTATGTCTTATTCTCCAAATGATATCACTTTTTGTTAAGCGTTTTATTTATTGAATTATATCACTTTTTGCTATACTTCTTATTCTCCAAATGATATCATATTTTGCAGTGTGTCTTATTATCGTATGATTTCACTTGTTACTAAACTGTACTTCTTATTCTCCAAATGATATCACCTTCTTATGCGTCTCAGTATTCAATTCATACTTTTTGTTGTGTATTATTCTCCGAAATATGACTTTTTGTTATATGCCTTATTGTCCAAATGATATCCCTATTGCTATATGTCGTATTCTCCAAATGATATCACTTTTTGCTATACTTATTCTTTAAACTAAATTACATTGTGCCACACATCCAATTTTCTGAATCGTATCACATTTTGCTATGTGTTTTATTGTCTGTGTGCTTTCACTTATTATACCAAATGATATAACTTTCAGTTACCCGTTGTATTTTCCGAATTATGACTTTTTGTTATGCGTCCTATTGTCCGAATAATATCACTATTGCATCATGTCTTAGTCTCTGAATTATATCACTTTTTGCTATGCATCTTATTCTCCGATTGATGACTCTTTGTTGTGCGTCTTATTGTCCAAATTATACCACTTTTGCTTTGTGTCTTATTCTCCGAATGATATCACTTTTTGTTGTGCGTCTTATTCTCTGAAGTAGATCACTATTTTTTAGGTGTATTTTTTTCTGAGAATTACTTGACTTTCTGCTATACTTAATATTGTCCGAAGTATATCACTTTTGCCCTATGTCTTATTCTCCGAATGATATCACTTTTTGTTGAGCGTCTTATTCTCTGACGTAGATCAATATTTTTAGGTGTATTTTATTCTGAGAATTACTTGACTTTTTGCCATACTTATTATTGTCCGAATTATATCACAAATTCTCTACTTCTTACTGTATTCTCCGAATTATGTCGCTTTTTTGATATGCGTTTTATTCTCCGGATTGTATCACTTTTTGCTGCACTTTTTATCCTTCAAATTATTTCACTTTTGCCATATTTCGTATTCTTCGAATTATATCACTTTTTACTATACGTCTTATTATCCCAATTATATTACTTATTGCTGTGCGTTTTATCCACGGAATTATTTCACTTTCAGTTACGCGTCTTTTTCACCGAAAAATATCACTTTTTGTTATGCGTCTTATTCTCTGAAGTAGATCACTATTTTTAGGTGTATTTTATTCTGAGAATTACTTGACTTTCTGCTATACTTCATATTGTCCGAAGTATATCACTTTTGCCCTGTCTTATTTTCCGAATGATATCACTTTTTTATGCGTCTTATTCTTCAAATAATATCACTTTTTGCCATACGTATTATTGTCCGAATTATATCATAATTGCTATACTTCTTACTATATTCTCCAAATGATGTCGCTTTTTCGATATGCGTTTTATTCACTGGATTGTGTCACTCTTTGCTGAACTTTTTATCAATCAAATTATTTCACTTTTGCTTTATTTCGTATTTTCCAAATTATATCACTTTTTACTATACGTCTTGTTAGCAGAATTATATTATTTATTGATGTTCGTTTTATCCGCGTAATTATTTCACTTTCAGTTACGCATCTTTTTCTCCGAAAAATATCACTTTTTGTTATGCGCGTTATTCTCGGAATTAATTAACTGTTCTACGTGTGTACGGTCCGATATGAGACCTTGAAGGATCCGACCTACAATTAAAGAACTGATAGGTGAACTCACTTGAATGTTATTTACTGGACAAGTTGGTAGAGAAGGCCAGTAACGTGGTGGGAGTGGAGCTGGACTTTCTGGTGGTGGTGTCAGAGAGGAGAAGTCTAGCAAAACTCCTAGCCATTATGGACAACACCTCCCACCCACTACACTCTGACCTTGCGGGGATAATGAGCACGTTCGGTGGAAACCTCAGAATCTCTAAATGCAACACGGAACGACACAGGAGGTCCTTCATACCGATAGCCATCAGACTGTATAATGCATATGTTCCTTGACTGCACTTAAATGTAGAATATATGTAGAATACATGTATACTATTCATAAATTATATATTATACATATAATATAAGTTATATATTATTGATTATTATTATTGTCTACTGTGAGCGAACTGTGGTGTTGAATTTCCCCCAGGGATCAATAAAGTACTAGTGTTCTATTCTATTCTATTCTGTTCTAAAAAAAACAAAATATAAATAAGATAACCTTTCTTTGTACGAGAAGAACCCCTGCATTGATTGTGAACACAGCAAACACATCCTTTTGTAGCAGAACACAGTATGATCGTACTGTTTAGGGTAACGGTTCGTAGAAATGTGTCGTTTACTAAATGTACTCTTTCACATCCGCACTCCACTTTTTAGGGCGTATTATTGCGATGTTTACGTTCTAATTGTTGTTTCCGTCAGTGTTTTGTTGTCCTACACCAGGCATGGGCAATTATTTTGACTCGGGGGCCACATTTAGAGAAAAAATGTGTCTGGGGGTCGATATATATCTATCTATGTATATATACACATACACATTCATATACATACACATATACACACACACATATATATATATATATATATATATATATATATATATATATATATATATATATATATACACAGTACACGCCAAAAGAAGAGATATTTCATGTTCAAACTCATAAAATTAATTTTTTTGGGCCAATAGTAATTAACTTACAATTTAATGGCTGCAACACATGCCAAAGTAGTTGGGAAAGGGCATGTTCACCACTGTCTTACATCATATTTTCTTTTAACAACACTCAATAAACGTTTGGGAACTGAGGAAACTAATTGTTGAAACTTTGAAAGTGGAATTTTTTTCCCATTCTTGTTTTATGTAGAGCTTTAGTCGTTCAACAGTCCGGGGTCTCCGCTGTCGTATTTTACACTTCATAATGCGCCACACATTTTCGATGGGAAACAGGTTTGGACTGCAGGCGGGCCAGGAAAGTACCCACACTCTTTTACTACGAAGCCACGCTGTTGTAACACGTGGCTTGGCATTGTCTTGCTGAAATAAGCAGGGGCGTCCATGATAACGTTGCTTGGATGACAACATATGTTGCTCCAAAACCTGTATCAACCATTCAGTTTTAAAGGTGCCTTCACAGATGTGTAAGTTACCTGTGCCTTGGGCACTAATGCACCCCCATACCCTAACAGATGCTGGCTTTTCACCTTTGGACCAATAACAATTCAGATGGTTATTTTCCTCTTTGTTTCGGAGGACACCACGTCCACAGATTCCAAATATAATTTGAAATGTGGACTCGTCAGAGCACAGAACACTTTACCACTTTGCATCAGTCCATCTTAGATGAGCTCGGGCCCAGCAAAGCCGGCGGCGTTCCTGGGTGTTGTTGATAAATGGCTTTCGCTTTGCATTAACTTGCACTTACAGATGGAGCGACCAACTCCAGCTATTGACAGTGGTTTTATAAAGTGTTCCTGAGCCCATGTGGTGATATCCTTTACACACTGATGTCGGTTTTTGATGCAGTACCGCCTGAGGGATCAAAACTCCGTAATATCATTGCTTACTTGCAGTGATTTCTCCTGATTCTCTGAACCTTTTGATTATTTTACGGACCGTAGATGGTAAAATCCCTAAATTCCTTGCAATAGCTCGTTGAGAAATGTTGTTCTAAAACTGTTCGACAATTTGCTTAGAAAGTGGTGACCCTCGCCCCATCTTTGTTTGTGAATGACTTAGCATTTCATGGAAGCTGCTTTCATACCCAATCATGGCACCCACCTGTTCCCGATTAGCCTGCACACCTGGGTGTTGATGATAAATGGCTTTCGCTTTGCATTAACTTGCACTTACAGATGGAGCGACCAACTGTAGCTATTGACAGTGGTTTTATAAAGTGTTCCTGAGCCCATGTGGTCATATCCTTTACACATTGATGTCGGTTTTTGATGCAGTACCGCCTGAGGGATCAAAACTCCGTAATATCATTGCTTACTTGCAGTGATTTCTCCTGATTCTCTGAACCTTTTGATTATTTTACGGACCGTAGATGGTAAAATCCCTAAATTCCTTGCAATAGCTTGTTGAGAAATGTTGTTCTAAAACTGTTCGACAATTTGCTTAGAAAGTGGTGACCCTCGCCCCATCTTTGTTTGTGAATGACTTAGCATTTCATGGAAGCTGCTTTCATACCCAATCATGGCACCCACCTGTTCCCGATTAGCCTGCACACCTGGGTGTTGATGATAAATGGCTTTCGCTTTGCATTAACTTGCACTTACAGATGGAGCGACCAACTGTAGCTATTGACAGTGGTTTTATAAAGTGTTCCTGAGCCCATGTGGTCATATCCTTTACACATTGATGTCGGTTTTTGATGCAGTACCGCCTGAGGGATCAAAGCTCCGTAATATCATTGCTTACGTGCAGTGATTTCTCCTGATCCTCTGAACCTTTTGATTATTTTACGGACCATAGATGGTAAAATCCCTAAATTCCTTGCAATAGCTCGTTGAGAAATGTTGTTCTAAAACTGTTCGACAATTTGCTTACAAATCGGTGACCCTCGCCCCATCCTTGTTTGTGAATTACTTAGCATTTCATGGAAGCTGCTTTCATACCCAATCATGGCACCCACCTGTTGCCAATTATCCTGCACACCTGTGGGATTTTCCAAATAAGTGTTTGATGAGCATTCCTCAACTTTATCAGTATTTATTGCCACTTTTCCCAACTTCTTTGTCACTCGTTGCTGGCATCACATTCTAAAGTTAATGATTATTTGCAAAAAACTAAATGTTTATCAGTTTTAACTTCAAATATGTTGTCTGTCGGTAGGCCTTTAAAGACCTAAAAAAAATATATTTGGGAATGTTTGGGCCAGATTGAAAAACTTAACGGGCCGCAAGTGGCCCCCGGGCATTAATTTGCCCATGTCTGTCCTACAATGTAGAGCTGGACCTCCCAGTCCTTTCAAGACATTTTTGGGAATGAAGTTGAATTAAAAAAAAAAGTGAGAGTTTGTCCTTTCTATGATCTCTGCTGGACTGTCTACACTCTACCCCCGCGATTGTTTGATTCCGAGAGGCTTCTTTGGTCTTCTGTCCGTAAAAAGAAAAAAAGTTGCCTCCAAACAGCCACGTTCCCTAAGCGTCCATTAGACAGGCGAGGGGCTTAAATGCAATCAATAAGAGAGAGAGTCTCCTTGGCCCCCCTCAGCGACTCATCTTGACACCGTTCTCCTCTAAATGAAGGGAATGCGTCTGCATTGCTCGGAGATTACATGCCCCGCGTGAAAATGGCTGTAAGCTAAGAGACTTGGTCGTGAGGAGGAATTTTTTTCTTGAATTCAATAGTGTTTCTAACCTTGTTTTTTTGCTGGCACTCACAACTTTCTTTGGCCCCGTGACCGATTATTGTTGTGGTTGAGTCGCTGATATTTTGTACGTTTGCCAATACTATAATGCAGATATTATACAAAAATCTGAGAAAAAATTACATTTAAAACCTATTCATACATAAATAGTCCTTATATTTTTGCAATGTGTGTTTCTAGCTAAAAATATATTCTAACAGGCAGCATGAAGACCTAACTGTCACATGTCCAGTCCAGCCCTGCATGGAAAAACCTGACAGATGACCCCGGTGATACATTCCTTCCATTTTTCTTCCAAATTGACACAAAACAGTCAGATTCAGATGAATGTGTCCCCCGCTCGAGACTTCCATGAAGCCGAGGCGGGTTGCGGAGAGCCTCCCTGCTGGTGCGAGCTCCGTGCTCTGGCTCGCAAATAGACGTGGGAAGGATGGCGTTACTTGGAGACGTGCGGTTTCTCCAGCCTGCGGAACGTTTGAAACGCTTACGGGGTGCCGTCGTGCTGATTGAAGCTCATTTTTGCAGCATTAAGATGCTAAAGCCATTGGTCAATCATTAAGTGTCAATGAATATATCGTAGCTCGGTAATATTCTTTGTAATTTTGCACTAAATTAAGTATTTTTGAGCACAAAAATAGCTGAATGAACTAAACATACCGAGACTGAACACCGAACACCTCACTCATAGAACTTGGTACTTGACACATGCTAAATATAAGCATGTTAGCATGCTAAGAGTTAGCGTGCTAACTTTTTTTTAACCAATGTTGAAGCCGAACACCTATGACTCACACAATGTAGTAATTTATATATTTTAACTGTTCGAATGCTAACATGCTAACATTGGCATGCTAACTTTTTTAGCCAATTTTGCAGCCAAACACCTCAATCATATTGCACAGAACTTGACACATCGTAACTGTTAGCCTGCTAATTTTAACATTCTAGCGTACTAATATTAGCATGCTAACTTTTTTTAGCCAATGTTGTAGCCGAACACCTCTGAGTCAAATAACTAGGTACTTGACACATGCTAAATATTAGCATGTTAGCATGCTAACAGTTAGCGTGTTAACTTTTTTTTAGACAATGTTGAAACCGAACGCTTAAGACTCATACAACATAGTACTTAACACATTTTAACAGTTCAAATGCTAACATGCTAATATTGGCATGTTAACTTTTTTAGCCAATTTTGCAGCCAAATACCTTATTCATATTGCACTGAACTTAACACATCCTAACTGTTAGCCTGCTAATGTTAACATTCTAGCGTACTAACATTAGCATGCTAACTTTATTCGACCAATTGTATAGCCGAAAACATTCGAGTCATATAACTTGGTACTTGACACATGCTAACTGTTAGTATGTTAGCGTGCTATCTTTTTTAGCCAATGTTGAAGCAGAACACCTATGACTCATACAACATAGTACTTTACACATTTTAACAGTTCAAATGCTAACATGCTAATATTGGCGTGCTAACTTTTTTAGCCAATTTTGCAGCCAAACACCTTATTCATATTGCACAGAACTTAACACATCCTAACTGTTAGCCTGCTAATTTTAACATTATAATGTACTAACAATAGCATGCAACATTTTTTAGCCAATTGTATACCCGAACACATTCGAGTCATATAACTTGGTACTTGACACATGCTAACTGCTATCATGTTAGCGTGCTAATTTTTTTAGCCAATGTTGAAGCCGAACACCTAAGACTCATACAACATAGTACTTTACACATTTTAACAGTTCAAATGCTAACATGCTAATATTGGTGTGCTAACTTTTTTTAGCAACTTTTGCAGCCAAACACCTCAGTCATTTTGCACAGAATTTGACATATCCTAACTGTTAGTCTGCTAATGTTCAAATTGTAGCGTACTAACATTAGCATGCTTACTTTTTTTAGTCAATTGTATAGCCAAACACCTCTGAGTCATATAACTTGGTCCTTGACACATGCTAACAGTTAGCGTGCTAACTTTTTTAGCCGATGTTGAAGCCGAATGGCTAAGACTCATACAACGTAGTGCTTTACAGATTTTAACTGTTCGAATCCTAACATGCTAACATTGGTGTGCTAACATTTTTAGCCAATTTTGCAGCCAAACACCTCAGTCATATTGCACAGAACTTGACACATCGTAACTGTTAGACTGCTAATGTAAAAATTGTAGCGTACCAACATTAGCATGCTAACTTTTTTTAGCCAATTGTATAGCCAAACACCTCTGAGTCATATAACTTCGTCCTTGACACATGCTAACAGTTAGCGTGCTAACTTTTTTAGCCGATGTTGAAGCCGAATGCCAAAGACTCACACAACGTAGTACTTTACAGATTTTAACTGTTCGAATCCTAACATGCTAACATTGGTGTGCTAACTTTTTTAGCCAATTTTGCAGCCAAACACCTCAGTCATATTGCACATAATTTGACACATCCTAACTGTTAGTCTGCTAATGTTAAAATTGTAGCGTACTAACATTAGCATGCTAACTTTTTTTAGCCAATTGTATAGCCGAACACCTCTGAGTCATATAACTTCGTCCTTGACACATGCCAACAGTTAGGGAGCTAACTTTTTTAGCCGATGTTGAAGCCGAATGCCTCAGACTCATACAACGTAGTACTTTACAGATTTTAACTGTTCGAATCCTAACATGCTAACATTGGTCTACTAACCTTTTTAGCCAATTTTGCAGCCAAAAACCTCAGTCATATTTCACAGAACTTGACACATCCTAAATGTTAGCCTGCTAATGTTAGCATTCTAGCGTAGTAATATTAGCATGCTAACTTTTTTTTGCCAATTTTGTAGCTGTACACTTCCGAGTCATATAACTTGGTACTTGAGTCATGCTAAGAGTTAGCGTGCTAACTTTTTTTGAGCCACTGTTGAAGCCGAATGCCTAACACTCACACAACGTAGTACTTTACGGATTGTAACTGTTCGAATGCTAACATGCTAACATTGGCGTGATAACTTTTTTAGCCAATTTTGCCACCAAACACCTCAAATGATAACCAGCGTGTGTGTGTGTGTTTGCGTGCGGGTGTGTGCGTGTGTGTGTGTGCATGTGTGTGTGTGTGTGTGTGTGTGTGCGATATTGTAATCCAGATGTTTTTATTTTGTCAGTAGAATGTGTCACGGGCCTAACAAAAACAAAGCTGTTGGACACAAATGGGCCCCCAGGCCGCACTTCAGACACCCCTGGCCTAAAGTGAGGGCTATTTATTTATAAAAATACACAGTCCAAATACAGCAGAACAAAAGTCTGTCGAACAGCCCAAAGAACGCCCGAGGAAGGGGGGGCTTTTGCTTGGCGTCCCTCGGAGAATTTCACCACGGATTTGCCACCTGAGGCGAGCAGGAGTGAGTATCTCTGCAAGGCTCAGGCTTATGGCGTCCCGAGGATCCATTCTCAACAAACACTCGACTGTGTGTGCTCAAACATGGACACAAAAGATTTGCTGTCACACATGTGAGTGACTTTTCGACTACTGGGCCCCCGAGGTGGACTGTAACGATTTCTACGGGGGAGGGTGTTCATTACATTTCTTTGAAGAACAGCGGGTGAAGTATATAAGATGGTGTGTGCTGCAGTTTATGCAAACATGTGCATGTGTGTCTGTTTATGCGACCAAACTTAACAAGACAACAAGATTTGCAAACAAAAAGGAATATTTGTTTTGGTTACAAGTGAACTTTAATCTTGTGGGCGGAGCCTCCTTTGAAATGTATGGTAAAAGCTTTTTGTATTGGTCGGTCTCGAGTGATAGCGTGACCATACGACGTCTACTTCTGCCATTGACACAAACACACACACACACACATATATATATAAATGTGTTTGTTTATATATATATATATATATATATATATAAACAAACACATTCATATATATATATATATATACAAACACACACATTTATATATATATATATATATATATATATATATATATGTATATATATACACACCCATATAATTTAAATTATATATGTATATATATATACATATAAATATTCATGTGTGTGTATACACATGTATATATATATATATACACACACACACATACATATATATATATATATATATATATATATATATATATATATATATATATATATATATATATGTATGTATACATATATACACACACATATTTATATATATGCACACCCATATAATTTAAATTATATATGTATATATATATATACATATACATATACATGTGTGTGTATATATATATATATATATATATATATATATATATATATATATATATATATATATATATATATATATATACATATGCATATATTGAAAAGTTATGAGTTGACAAATGTTTGGAGTCAGGATTGACTTTTTTATTTTGCTCCACTGTTTGTTTTCCTGTATAATTTGAGCATTTTCTAGCTTGTTTATTGTTAAAAGTGTCTCCTTTGCATCCAAACTAATGCAAACGCACCATAGTGACAATGTTATGATGGCCCCATATTTTTTAATACAATAAAATAAAAGCTGTTATCATTCCCATCCAGCAACAATTAACACAGATGTGCACCATACCTATCCATGCACTTGGATGTAGACTATTCCCTTCCATTGACATCCTTTTAACTGTTTTTTTTTTTGTGTGGCCTTTATCTTCTTTTGTGTTGTTCTAAAGTGTTTGATTAGAATATAAGAAAAAAAAACAAGCTGTGGGACACAAACAGACTCCCACAACCTTGTGTGCAGCATCAAGGATTGCATGAATATTAAGCACAAGGCAAGCAGTCTCTTTATTTGTTGTCATCTTTGTGAATACACGCCAAATGATGAATGCCTGTTGATAGTATGTTGATAGTATATATTTGTACCATGAATTGATTAACGTGAACCCCGACTTAAACAAGTAGAAAAACGTATTCGGGTGTTACCATTTAGTGGTCAATTGTACAGAATATGTACTGTACTGTGCAATCTACTAATAAAAGTATCAATCAATCAAAGCCTCTTTTGAAAGACTTAGGGTTGAGCTATTTTACTTATATCCTGGGCCTTCGGCTTCTTACGCATATATATATATATATATATATATATATATATATATATATATATATATATATATATATATATATATATATACATATATATATATATATATATATATATATATATATATATATATATATATATATATATATATATATGGCCAGCAAACAGGTTTTTTTCCGGCCTGCTGGAGGAGTTTGCTAAGTATAAAAATGAGTGGCAATTTTTGGATGAAAGAAACAGCTGTTCTAAATGTGTCCACTAGATATCGCAGTAGCAAATTGTTGTATCTTTGTAGATGATGCTAAATATGTACAAAAAAATAAACCATATAATGTTAGTGCACCAGTCAAGGAAAATGAGCAAACTCCTAAAACTGTCAAAACGTGGATCTTGGGGTTCGTTTTCCCAGAATGTAAAGGAAAATTGGCGCGGGCAAGACATGAATGTAAGTACATATTTATTAATAACACTAACAAACTACAAAAAAGGAAGCAAACAAAAGGCGCGCACAATGGTGGAGAACAAACATGACTAATGAAAACAAAAGACTAGCACATAGGCAATTAACTATGAACACGAAACAAAAACACTTACTGTGGCATGGCATGAAGCATGAACTATAATAAACAGGAATATCATGGGTAGCAGAGGTAGTATGGATGGATAGATGGATAGGATAATGTCACCAGGATGAACAACAGAAACAGACAGGCCTAAATAGCAGTTACATGATCAGAGAAAACAGGTGCGTTATTCGACAGGTGTAATCTAATGGGTTGCTATGTTGACAAAACAAACAAATGTGCACGAGTCCAAAAACAAAACCGAAGATGACTAAAACAAAGGATGATCCCACAGACCTGACATAAATATAATCCTGTAATTTGATTTTGATGAACAATATGACATCATTTATTCAGAAAATATAAACAAAGACATATATCGAGCACTAATAGCCGCAACATGTAAGTGTTAAAAAACAACAACAACATCATTATGATTTGTATATTTTCAGAATGTGCTTGTTCTATTTAAAAAAAACAAAAACAAACCAACAATCTGAAGTTGTCTTTATTTTTGTCACGCCCATGGGGCTCCTGTTTTGTTTTGTTCACGTTCGGTTTGGTTGTTTGGACATTCACTTCTTGTTCCTGCACTTCCTTGTTTTTCTTATTTCCATAGCAATTCATTAGTTTCCACCTTGTCTTCAAGTCACGCCCCTGTCCTCAGTTCTCACGTGTTAATAATTATCACAGCTATTATTTAAGCCACAGTTACCAGGTAGTCAGCCTGGCAACTTCATATTCCTCAACCCGATTCATGCCAAGCCATGCTGTTTAAACATTCTGTCCATGCCACGTAAGTTTTTAGTTTGTTTTAGTTCTGCCTTTGTGCTTTGTCTGAATTCATAGTCTAGTTTGGTACCGCCATTGTGCGCGCCTTTTGTTTGCCTTTTGTTGTAGTTTGTAAGTGTTAGTAATAAATAAAAGATGTACCTATATTCACGTCTCGCTCATGCCAATTTTCCTTTGCGTTGGAAAAACAAACTATCCCATAGTCCAAGTCGTGACAATTTTTAAGTTATCGTGCCGTGATTTTACCAGTCCGGCCCCCTTGGGAGTAGAATTTTCTTCATGTGGACCCCCATCTAAAATGAGTTCGACACATCTGCTCTATATGAGGCACTGCTGTTTTTAAAGATCTACTGCATACATTTTAATTTAACTATTTGTCGAAATTTATTGGCTGTGTTATCTGCTGCTAAATGCGATATTCTCAAAGATCCTTTATATCAGTGGTCCCCAACCTTTTTGTAGCTGCGGACCGGTCAACGCTTGATCATTTGTCCCGCGGCCCGGCGAGGTTTTTTTTTTTTTTTTTGTCATGAAAAGGGGAGGATTTTTGGGTTGGTGCACTATTTGTAAGTGTATCTTGTGTTTTTTTGTGTTGATTTAATAAATAAAAAAAAAATATATATAATAATAAAAAATAATAATAATACAATAAAAAAATTATAATAATAACAAAATATTCTGCGGCCCGGTAGCAATCGAGCCCGGTATTTGGGGACCACTGCTCTATATAACAAGAGCACGGCTGTTTTTGATGATATTACCGCTAAAACGGCAGTCAAAGACCCTTTGTAAGTGTATCTTGTTTTTTATGTTGATTTAATAAAAAATAAATAAAAATATAATAATAAAAAATAATAATAATACAATAAAAAATAAAATAATAATAATAAAAAAATATTCTGCGGCCCGGTACCAATCGAGCCCGGTAGTTGGGGACCACTGCTCTATGTAACAGGAGCACGGCTGTTTTTGATGATATTACCGCTAAAACGGCAGTCAAAGACCCTTTGTAAGTGTATCTTGTTTTTTTATGTTGATTTAATTAAAAAAAAAAAAAATATATATATATGTATAATAATAAAAAATAATAATAATACAATACATTTTTTTAAAAAGTAATAAAAAAATATTCTGCGGCCCGGTACCAATCGAGCCCGTTAGTTGGGGACCACTGCTCTATATAACAGGAGCATGGCTGTTTTTGATGATATTACCGCTAAAACGGCAGTCAAAGACCCTTTGTAAGTGTATCTTGTGTTTTTTTATGTTGATTTATTAAAAAATAAATACAAATATAATAATAAAAAATAATAATAATACAAAAAAAAATTAAAATAAATAATAAAAAAATATTCTGCGGCCCGGTACCAATCGAGCCCGGTAGTTGGGGACCACTGCTCTATATAACAGGAGCACGGCTGTTTTTGATGATATTACCGCTAAAACGGCAGTCAAAGACCCTTTGTAAGTGTATCTTCTGTTTTTTTATGTTGATTTAATAAAAAATGAATAAAAATATAATAATAAAAAATAATAATAATACAATAAAAACAATTAAAATAAATAATAAAAATTATTCTGCGAGCCCGGTATTTGGGAACCACTGCTCTCTATAACAGGAAAACGGTTGTTTTTGATGATATTACCGCTAAAACGGCAGTCAAAGACCCTTCAAGATTGAAAAAGTGCTGTTTCATTCTAACAAAATGTTTTCTTTCATTTCGCTCACGACTTCCTGCCACCAGGATGCATTAATTCCTGGCCTTAACCTCGCACCTCCTTTAATCTTCGCCAGGGACCAGAAGGCGGTGTGAACGCCCCGGCATTAACGCGTCCCGAATCTCGCATTCGCTTTGCACTTTGCGCCGCCGTCCATTCGTCAGCGCACAAAAGGGGAGGAAGCGCGGCGCTTGACCTTGAAGAAGTGTGCGCCCTCCAAGACGCAAAAGACCTCACCTGTGTCAAAATGATTTCTTATTCTATTTAATGGGAACAAAGTGATGCTTTATCACTTCCTGTTCCTCGTGCTCGGGCTGAGTCAGGAGCACGCCTTCTTTAAAGGCACTTGGGAATAAGAAACAGATGACGCTTGTGCTCCTTTCTTCCCTTTCTCCTTCTTCTTCTTTTTCTTCTTGCTGAACCCCCGACTCCATCTCCTCAATGACATTTCGCTGGGAGGCATTTGTTGCTTGATAAGCTTGAGTGAACACTGTGACAAGCCTCTCTTTGTACTTCTGTACTCATTTCACCAGGAAAACAACAGGACTCTTTTCCAGGAAACACTTAGTTTAAGAACAGTTCTCAAAGAGCAATTGCAAGAAATTTAGGGATTTCAACATCTACAATCCATAATGTCATCAAACAGTTCAGAGAATCTGGAGAAATCACTCCACATAAGCGGCATGGCCAGAAACCAACATTGAATGACCGTGACCTTCAAAAACCGACATCAATCCTTAAAGGATATCACCACATGGGCTCAGGAACACTTCAGAAAACCACTGTCACTAATTACAGTTTGTCGCTACATCTGTAAGTGAAAGTTAAAGCTCTACTATGCAAAGCGAAAGCCATTTATCAACAACATCCAGAACTGCATTCGGCTTCTCTGGGCCTGAGATCATCTAAGATTGACTGATGCAAAGTGGAAAGGTGTTCTGTGGTCTGATGAGTCCACATTTCAAATTATATTTGGAAACTGTGGACGTGGTGTCCTCCGGATTAAAGAGGAAAATAACCATTCGGATTGTTATAGGCGCA